>NC_064856.1:22701447-22828947 GCF_024139225.1 Suncus etruscus | reverse complement strand
ATTCATTTGCAATACAAGGTCTCTAGATAAAAAAATAAAAAGTCTGCCTAAGGCTCCTGAAGTGTCCAACATTGTCATGATTCAAAGTTCTAAGTGCATAATAAAGTCAATGTATTTCTTGTATTTAGCCTTCCCTAACATCTTGAAAATTGTTTGTTTCGGTTTGTTTGTTTGTGTTTGTTTGTTTGTTTGTTTGTTTGGGGAGGGACAAATCCAATAGTGCTCAGAGCTTAGACCTGGCTCTGCACGCAGGGATCACTCCTCGTGTGCTCACAGGATCATTTGGGGGTAATGGGGATGGAAACTGGGTAGGATACATAGAAAGCATCCTATTTACTACACTATCACTCCAGTTCCTAATCTTGGAAATTGTTAATATCTAACAAAAGCTATTTGTTATGTCAACAATGAGCAGAGTTTATTCAGAAACAAAACAACAACAGTAGGGAGCACATATTTCAGAGAACCACAGGCACATCCCGAAATTCAAGACTAACCCCCCCCCCATATCACCTATAAAGGATGACTCTCAATTCTGACTGCAAGGAAAAAAAAGCAATGAAAATTAAATGGCCTGACATCATTCCTTAAAGTTTTGTTAGAATAAGCCCCATGAAATAAATGTGTTATACGCCTGCCAAGGGGTCATGGTGAAGGATGGGAGGGAACCTATTCTATGGGGACATTGGTAGAGGGAAGGGTAAACTGGTGATGAGATCAGTATTGGGGTATTGTTTGCCTGAAACAACTATATTATGAATAACTTTGTAAACCATGGTATCTTAATAAAAATAAATTTGAAATAAATAAATAATGTTCTATCATTTTGCTGCATAGGCAGTCTCAAGCCTCATTAAAGTAGGGTTCTAATTATCTAAGTCTATGAAATTTCTCCTAAAATTTAGCATCACAGAGTAATGAAAACATGAATCTTGTTCTCTGAACTGATGGTGATGGTGATAATCTACAGAATCCCTTCATCCTCATCTTGCCTGCCCTTTTATAGCTGAGATAACACAGGTATCCATATGCACACACGTGTGTAGGATTAGACCTCCCTTCCTGGCACACTAAAATCAAGTCCCCAGGTCTGTGGTTCTGCTTTGAGGCAGCAGACCCTTAAATTATAGCAGTTCACCTTGTTTATATTTGCTCAGATACTCACTGAGAAAAATATCTGAGATTAGCAACCCTAGGTATGTGGGCTGACACACAGCCAAGAAATTTTGCTTATTCAAAAGGGCAAATGAGATCTCAGAAACAGAAAAGAAAGTTCACCAACCATAAAATAAAACATGGTCAACTTAATCAGAACAAGAAACATTGGTTTTGGCCCAGTGGATTTAAAAAAGGCTAAATATCATAAGAAATCTTTGTTCAGCTTCTGGGAAAAGGTAAGAATAAACTGAAATGCCTCTCTTCTGTCAATTCCATCTGATAGAAACCCTGACCCAAAACAGCTATAGATTTCTTCTTATGGCTCTTCAGCTCATAAACCAGAGCTCAGGTCCATGGATTGGGGTTGGTCTTTATTTTATTTTTATAAATCTTTATTTAAGCACAGTAATTACAAGCATGTTCGTAGTTGGGTTTCAGTCATAAACAGAATACCCTCCTTTACCAGTGCAACTGGTGGATTCCCACCACCAATGCCACCCCCCCAATCAACTCCTCAGCCCCTGCCTGCATCGCGACAGGCATTCTACTTCTCTCATTCTTTAACATTGTCATGCTAGTTGTTAGTGTAGTTATTTCCCTAACAGCATTCACCATTCTTTGTAGTGAGCTTCAAATTGAGAGCCAGTTCTTTAAGGCCCTTGCAGTCCTTAACTCTATTATCTCTGGGCCTTATTACAGTAATGTCTTTAATTTTTAATAAAAAATTTAAATTATCACCCATAGATGAGTGATACTATTCTGTGTCTACCTCTCTCCCTCTGACTTATTTCACTCAGCATAATAGATTCCATGTACATCCATGTATAAGAAAATTTCATGACTTCATCTTCCCTGATGGCTGCTTAATATTCCACTGTGTATATGTACCACAGTTTCTTTAGCCATTCATCTGTTGAAGGGCATCTTGGTTGTTTCCAGAGTCTTGCTATGGTAAAGAGTGCTGCAATGAATATAGGTGTGAGGAAAGGATTTTTGTATTGTATTTTTGTGTTCCTAGGGTATATCCCTAGGAGTGGAATAGCTGGATTGCATGGGAGCTCAATTTTCAGTTTTTGGAGGAATCGCCATATTGTTTTCCATAAAGGCTGGACTAAATGGCATTCCCACAAGCAGTGAATAAGAGTTCCTTTCTCTCCACATCCCCACCAGCACTGATTGTTCTTGGTCTTTTTGATGTGTACCAGTCTGTGGTGTGAGATGGTACCTCACTGTAGTTTTGATTTGCATCTCCCTGATGATTAGTGATGTGGAGCACTTTTTCATGTGTCTTTTAGCCATTTGTATTTGTTCATTTATTCTGCCCATTTTTTGATAGGGTAATATATTTTTTATTAAGTTCCCTCAGTAGCCCTTGTATATTTTTTATATTAGTCCCTTGTCTGATGGGTACTGGGTGAATAGTTTCTCCCATTCTGTGGGTGGCTTTTGTATCTTAGGCACCATTTCCTTTGAGGTGCAGAAGCTCCTCAGCTTAATAGAGTCCCATCTGTTTATCTCTGCTTCAACTTGTTTGGAGAGTGCAGTTTCCTCCTTGAAGATATCTTTAGTCTCAATGTCATATAGTGTTTTACCTATGTGTTGTTCTACATACCTTATGTTTTCAGACCTTATATTAAGGTATTTACTACATTTGAATTTGATCTTTGTGCATGGTGTTAGGTGGGGGTCTGAGTTCACTTTTTGCAAGTGGCTAGCCAGTTGTGCCAACACTACTTGTTGAAGAGGCTTTCCTTACTCCAATTTGGATTTATTGCCCCTTTATCAAAAATTAGTTGATTGTATGTCTCGGGAACATTCTCGGAATACTCAAGTCTATTCCACTGATCTGAGGATCTGTCTTTATTCCAATACCATGCTGTTTTGATAACTATTGTTTTGTAGTACAGTTTAAAGTTGGGGAAAGTAATGCTTCTCATATTCTTTTCCCCAAGTATTGCTTTAGCTATTCGTGGGTGTTTATTGTTCCAAATGAATTTCAGAAGTGTTTGATCCACTTCTTTTAATGATATTATTCCCACTGATCCATGAGCAGGGTATGTGTCTCCATATCCTTCTTCCTCTCTTATTTCTTGAAGCAGGTTTTTATAGTTTTTTGTATAGGTCCTTCACCTATTTAGTTAAGTTAACCCCTAGATATTTAAGTTTGTGGGCACCAATGTGTATGGGATTGTTTTTTTTTTGGTTTTTTTTTTTTTTTTTTTTTTTTTTGGTTTTTGGGCCACACCCTGTGACACTCAGGGGTTATTCCTGGCTATGCGCTCAGAAGTTGCTCCTGGCTTCTTGGGGGACCATATGGGACACCGGGGGATCGAACCGCGGTCCGTCCTAGGCTAGCGCAGGCAAGGCAGGCACCTTACCTCCAGCGCCACCGCCCGGCCCCTGGGATTGTTTTTTTTTAATGTCCATTTCTTCTCTATCATTATTAGTGTATAGAAGGTCATTGACCTTTGTGTGTTAATTTTGTAGACTGCCACTTTGCTATATGAATCTATTGTTTCTAGAAGCTTTTTGGTAGAGTCTTTAGGGTTTCTTAAGTATATAATCATGTTATTTGCAAACAGTGAGAGCTTTACTTCTTCCTTTCCTATCTGGATGCCCTAGATCTCTTTTTCTTGCCTAATAACTATGACAAGTACTTCCAGCACTAAGTTGAAGAGGAGTGGTGAGAAGGATAGCCTTGTATCAGAATTTAGGGGAAAGGCTTTTAGTTTATCTCCATTGATAATAATATTTGCCATTGGCTTGACTATATGGCCTTGACTATATGACTATATGACTATATGGTCATATGACTATATGACTTGATGGCCTTGACTATATTGAGAAAAGTTCCTTTCATTCCCATCTTGCTGAGTTTTTTTTTAATCAAGAATGGGTGATGGGCTTTATCAAATGCTTTTTCTTATCTATTTATATGATCATATGATTTGTGTTTTTCTTTTTTGATATGGTGCATTATGTTGATTGATTTACAGATGTTAAACCATCCTTGTATTCCTGGTATAAAACCTACTTGGTCATGGTGGATGACCTTCTTGATAATGCATTGAATTCTATTTGCCAGAATTTCATTGAAGATCTTTGCATCTGTGTTCATGAGGTATATTGGTCTGTAATTTTCTTTTTTGGCAGCATATCTGTCTGGTTTGGGTATCAAGGTGATGTTAGCTTCATAGAAACTATTTGGAAGTGTTTCTGTTTCTTCAGTTTTATGAAAGAGCCTTAAAAGGATTGGTAGAAGTTCCTCTTGAAAGGTTTGAAAGAATTCATTAGTGAACCCATCTGGGCCTGGGATTTTGTTTTTGGGAAGACTTTTGATCACCATTTTAATTTCCTTAATAGTAATGGGGCTGCTTATATATGCTACCTCATTCTTTTTTATTTGTATTCAGTTTTTTAAATAAGGATAAAGCTACTGAAGAGTTTTTACATATAAAATGAACAAGGCTTAATAACCTTTTTGTACCAAATTATAAAACCTACACAAGCATTTAATAAAAGAGCACACTTAAAAAAACACTTGACCTTTTTTAGCCTCAAAGAGTCACTGAAGTTCTACAGTCGTAAATAGAGAGCACTCTTATACATACAATTTAATCTACTGGCAGTTTTACTTAATGTAAGTTTTTTTTAAGGTCATTGCTATTGAATGAGTCTCTAGATCAGTTTTAGAATCTTCTCTCAAATTTTAAGCTACCTCATTCTTATTTAGCCATGGAAGGTTACAAGAGTCCAAGAATTTGTCCATTTCTCCCAAATTCTCATGTTTCGTGGCATAGAGTTTCTCAAAGTAGTCTCTGATTACCCTTTGAATCTCTGCAATGTCTGTAGTGATCTTCCCTTTTTTATTTCTAATCTGGTTTATCAAGTTTCTCTCTCAATTTCTTTGTGAGTTTGACAGTGGGTTATCAATCTTTTTTATATTTTTAAAGAACAAACTTTTGCTTTCGTTGATCTTTTGGATTGTTTTCTGGATTTTCATTTCATTATTTCTGCTCTAAGCTTTGTTATTTTCTTCTGCCCACTTATTTTTGGTCCCATTTGTTGATCATTTTCTAATTTTACAAGCTGTGTCATTAAGCGATTTATGTAGGCCTCTTCTTCCTTCCTGATGTGTGTTTGCAAAGCTATAATTTTTCCTCTTGGTATCACTTTGGCTGTGTCCCATAAATTCTGATAATTTGTGTCTTTATTGTCATTTATTTCCAAGAATGTTTTCCTCTTTGATTTCATCTGTGACCCACTGGTTTTTCAGTAGCAGGCTGTTTAATTTCCAGGTGTTAAAGTTTTTCTTCTGTGTCCCTTTGTAGTTCACATCTAACTTCATTGCCTTGTGATAAGCGAAGGTAGTCTGCATGTTTTTTATATTCTTGATTTTATGTAGATATGTTTTATGAGCCAGCATGTGGTCTATCCTGAAGAATGACTTATGTGTATTGGAGAAGAATGTATATCTAGGTTTCTGGGGATGGTGTGCCCTACATATATCTACTAGCCCACTCTCTTTCATTTCTCTTTTTCAGAGCTTGTATATTTTGTTGGGGTTCAGTCTGGTTGACCTATCAAGGGGTGACAGGGCAGTATTGAAATCTCCCATAATTATTGTGTTGTTATTAATATCTTTTTTTCATATTTGTCAACAATTGTATTAAATACTTTGCTGGTCCCTCATTAGGTGCATATATGTTTAGGAGAGTGATTTCTTCCTGCTGTTCATATTTCTTGATTAGTACAAAATGTCTATCTTTGTTCCTTACAACTTTTCTGAGTATAAAGTTTGTGTCATCTGATATTATTGTGGCCACTCCAGATATTTTAAGAGTTCATCTGATATTATTATGACCACTCCAGATTTCTTAAGAGTGTTGTTTGCTTGGATGATTTTTCTCCAGCCTTTGATTTTGAGTCTATGTTTGTTCTGACTATTCAGGTGTGTTTCTTGTAGGCAGCAGAATGTTGGATTCAGTTTTTTGATAATTTTGATCCACTAGGTTCTCTGTGTCTCTTAACTGGTGCGTTTAGTTCATTGACATTGATAGAGATAATTGTCAAGGGATTTAGTACCCTCTTTGTGTAGAAGTTTGATGTGTCTATTGGTCACTCTTGCCTTAAAGTAGATCTTTCAATTTTTTTTAAGGCTGGTTTTGAGTCTGTAAAGTTTCTGAGCTGTTGTTTATCTGTGAAGTTGTGTGTACTTCCTTCGAACCTGAAAGTGAGTTTTGCTGGGTGCAGTATTCTAGGTGAAGCATTTATTTCATTGAGTTTTGTCACTATGTACCACCACTGCCTCCTGGCCTTGAGTGTTTCTTGTGACAGGTCTGCTGTAATTTCAAGGATGCTCCCTTGAATGTAATTTCCCTTTTTGATCTTGCTGCTTTCAGTATTCTGTTTTTATCTGTGGGACTCATCATTGTGACTAGGATGTGTCTTGAGGCGTTTTTTCTGGGGTCTCCTTTAGCTGGTACTCTTCAGGCATGCAGGATTTGTTCACATGTATCCTTTAGCTCTGGTAGTATCTCTGTAATGATGTTTTTGACTGTTGATTCTTCCTGGAGATTTTCTTCCTGAGTCTCTGGGACTCCAATGATTCTTAAATTGTTTCAGATGGACATCAAAGACTTCTATTTTCATCTGTTCAGATTCTTTGAAAAATTTTTCCATTGTCTGATCATTTGCTTTAAGGCTTTTCCCAATCTCTTCTGCTGTATGGAGTTCTTATGCATCTCATCTTCCAGCTCACTAATTCTATCCTCAGCTGCTGTCATCCTATTGGAGAGGCTTTCCATTGAGGTTTTCAATTCATCTACTGAGTTTTTCAAGACCTGTTATTTCAGTTTTGAGTTTTCTGATTTCTATCTTCATATCCTCTTGATTCTTATTAGTGTTCATTCAACTCAATCTATGCTTTCCTTGAGTTCTGTGAACATCCTCCATATTTCTTCTCTAAAATTCTTATCTTAGAGACTAACTAGGTGATTGGCCATTTTCAGGTCATGAGAGTGGCCATCTTCATTCTCTATGCCTGGTGTTGGCCTGCATTGTTTCCCATTGCCACGCTTGTATTGTGGATTTTTTCTATATGTTGTATATATATGTATATATATATGTATGTATATATATAATCATTCGGCTAGATAATGTGCACAGCCGTGAAGTGAAGAGGAGTGGCCGCACACCTCTTGCTCTACCCTTGGTGGGTGGGTCAACTCACCTCCAAGGAAGGGGAGCCTCAGGGAAGAATGTCACACAGGATCAAGTTTTAGGCTGGATAAGCAGAGAAAAGTTCAAAAATGTCTGCTGTGCTTCAGACACACAGCACAAGTCTGGGGTTGGTCTTAATGAAAACAGTCTGCCCTCAATATAGATGTACCTAAAGGGCAAAACCTGGGCTATTTCAGAGTTGGCTCTAAAATGCCCAGATCTGGAAAGATAGCTCAGTGATTTGAAGCTCTGAGGTTTCACATGCAAGTGCTGCAGGAACTGCTGGGAGGGCCCTGAGCACTGTAGGCCATAGTCATAACTCAACCAAAAGATGAAACAGATAGATAAATATGCAGCCACCCTGTACCATTAATTTTTTGTTTTTTGAGCTACATCTGGTGATACTCAAAGTTGACTCCTAGTTTGTGCACAGGAATCCCTTTTAGCAGACTAAGGAGACCATACGAGGTACTGGGGGTTGATCCTGGATGAACTACATACAAAGCAAGCATCCTATCATGCCAGTCCCCACCCTGTACCTTTAAATACCTCCTACATGAGGTTGTTAAAATTAAACCTTTTTGGCTTTCTACAAAGACTAGGGAGAAAAAGAATAGGTTTTTAAGCAACACTTGGAGGGATGTCATACTGTAGTCATGTTGGATTTCTCCCAAGAATGACAGGAAGAAGACTAGACCTCATCAGAAGGGATAGAATACCAGATGGTCATCTAGAAATGTTGGTCACTAAAAGTGAGATTCATCTTTGAGTGCTTGCAGACTCTGCCCAATAAACAAAGACCCCCAACAGTAACATGCCAAGAACAGTAAACCTGGTTGCCATAGTATCCGCAAAGTAATGCCTTTCCTGTTCTCTATATTTTCTCTCTCCCACAACCCCAGACTTATAGAAGTCAGAGTTGAGATTACTGAGGGTACAGAGGGGGAGAAAAAGGGAGGAAGCCTTTCATACACCACCTTTTTTATTCTGCTGTTGATGTATCTAGCAGGATAAAAGGAAGAAGAGAGACTACCCACTTCTCTCCCTCAACCTGCAACTGATATGTTATTTGCCATATGAGAACAGTCAATCAGATACTCTCATTTAGAAATGTAAAGTATAGTGATGTTAAGAGGCAGCTAGAGGTGAAAATTCATCTACATTAAGAGTCTCATTAAGAGCTCAAAATAGCTAGAACCAGCAGCAATTTTCTAACTAGAAGTTTCTGTAATCTCTGATAATCAGCTGTCAGCTGAGTTCTTGGTTTTCCATAATCTAGTAGACACATACCTACTATTGTACCAATATTTTTTTACTTTTTCAATAATCCAGGATTGTCTTCTATTGACTGTAATTTAAACCCTATCTCATACATACTAGCTGTATTGCTCTTATCTCAGTATCTCCAAGGTACCAAGACCTTCCCACAGAAATAGCAACTGGAAACTAACAGCAGGTCTTCAGGTATGAAACACTACATCTGTACTGGGATATTTGGGGAGAGAAAAATAAAAGGAACTGTTGACAAGTCCTGAGAACACCATAAAGGTCAGTGTTTATTATCAGTGTGTTCTTTCTAGAATCCAAAAAGAAGGGGGGGGAGACATCATTAGATTAATATCTGTGAGAGAAACATGGGGCTTTTAGTGTTGAGATATGGAGCCAGACAGAGCCAATTCTTCTGGGAGAAGGAACACCCTCAACACACCCTCTTTCCTCCGATGCCCTGCTAGATGTACCCACTTACAGGATAGAGCCAGATTACACAGGAACCTTCATATGTGATCTTTCAGAGTCAGTCCCCTGGAGAAATAAGGTAGGAAAATTGAAAAGAGGATCTGAGGTAGAAGACATAGCACAGGGTTTAAGGTATATGGTTTAATTAATTAAGGTGTATGGCTTAATGACCCTAATTCAACCTCTAGTACAGCAGGCCACACTAGGTGCATTCCTAGAGGCCCTGTAGTACTTCAAGGGTGATGTAAGTAATCACTGGATCAACAGGGCTGAAGCAGTATCATGTCCTCAATGTCCTGGCATTGAACTGAAAACCCAATTAGCTGAGTATATTCCTGGGAGAATACCTGACCCTCCTAAGCACAACTTGGTTACACCTAAAAAAAAAAAAAAAAAAAAAAAAAAAAAGAACGTGGGGGTATAAAACAATTGGGTGCAAGCATCTAAGGCAAAAAGAATGTTGGTGATTCCAGTACCCAAAGGGGTATTGTCCTTATTCAAGTTCCATAGTTCCAGTTCTCTCTCAACTCCATCAATCACAGTAACAAATTTCCAGGGGCTGGAATACTCTTGGGTATGCTGCATCAGTTTCCTTTTCTTTTTCTAGACCAGGTCTGCAAAAGTATCTTCTCCTGGGGCCGGAGAGATAGAATGGAGGTAGGGAGTTTGCTTTGCATGCAGAAGAATGGTGGTTCTAATCCCGGCATCCCATATGGTTCCCCGTGCCTGCCAGGAGCAATTTCTGAGCGTAGAGCCAGGAGTGACCCCTGAGAGCTGCCGGGTGTGTCCCCAAAAAACAAAAACAAACAAAAAAAGTATTTTCTCCTGCTTTGTCCTCTCTATGGCATCTATCTTTCATAACCATCACATTTCTGTGACTTCTGTACCATGAAAATACCTACACAGAGAGCTGAGAAGCTTTTTCAGTTGAAGACAAATCTAGAAGGAACTATTTTTGCTTAAAAGCTAGGAATTACCAAGCCATAGCGGGATTTGGAGATGGCTGAGAGATTTAAGCTTCAGATCATAGGATACCCTGATACCCAAAACAAGGCACAGCCACAAACTATAGAAGACACATGCCATTTCTGCAAGAAATTGGCTGAAGGCATTTTGCTAAAATTATAAAAGTAACACAGATTCCGTAAAAACATAGTTCAGGAAACATCTGTGCTTGATAATATAAAAAGAGTAAGCAAGTGCATGGGAGAGATGAAGAGATCTCAGAAATTCAGATGTATGAAAGGCTTTAATACAGGAAAGCAACCCTCATCACAGACCATCATGAGATGTAGAAAAGTGAAAAGCACTGATTCAAGGTTCCTGTATTTATTTTTGCCCAAACATCTTTCAGGCATTCACTACATCCTAGGCACTGGACTAGGCTTCTGAAGAAGGACAAAATGAGTGTAATAGGAAAGTTCTCCCCAGCTATATCTAATTAGACTTCTCATCCCCATAGAGATACAGAGAAAATATAGATTGGAAAAACAACGGCTCCCATTTATAGCAGTGAGGCTTAACTACTGGAAAACAGATTGGTGTTGGCAATTTTGTCACAACAAAGTGACTGTCACTTTATTCTTTCTGTTCAAGGTGGTGGCTATGGTAGATGAAACATTCTTTAGTGACAGTAACTATTGCTGATTTTCCACAGTCATTGTTGTTGATCTTTGTTTGCTTGCTTGTTTGTTTTTGTTTTGGGGCCACACCCATTTGACGTTCAGGGGTTACTCCTGGCTATGCACTCAGAAATTGCCCCTGACTTGGGGGACCATATGGAACACCAGGGGATCGAACTGCGGTCTGTCCTACGCTAGCGTTTGCAAGGCAGACACCTTACCTCTAGTGCCACCATCCCGGCCCCTGATCATTTTTTATTTAATTTTCAGGTCAATCATGCCATGTGGCTTCTGATTGGCAACATTTCAAAGGTTGTGACACATATGACATGTTGAAGCTACTTCTCATAAAACACTATGTCATCAAACAGTATGGATTTGGGTGCCGCAGCATGGGTATTATTGAACAAGAGACATTAAGCAGAGCAGAACTGTATAGTGCCAATAACAATATAGTGCCATGGTAGTATACTAAAAACTATTTCTTCTTTATGCTATTCTGCACCCCTCAAATTCAGAAAGCTACACTTGTTACCCCTATTTTATACATAAGGTATTTTGTAATGAGTCAAAAAAAAACACACATCTGAATAAAGACTATAGTATATATATTTCACTGGATATATACACATTACAGTATATATGGTATGTATGGGGACACAGAAAAATGCCAGAGGAATACATGTTACCCACGTTTTTAAAAAGGTTCAATTAATATTTCAGTCTAATTGATTACCTCATCCGCAATTATTTTCTCCATTAACCAGTCCTCTGCCATTAGACAGTATACTGACAATGTTATGTCAGAGAATATTGATGCTTGGCTATTTAAATCAATTAAAGCATCATTGTAATTATCTCAACTGTCAGGAACACTCATTCTTTTACCAAGGTAAGTACAGAATAGCCCAGGAAGAATACATATAGAGATGCATTTTCAATTATATAAAGGAAAGTGATTTATAAATTGACAAGAAAAAATAATTGATTATCTATTTTTAATCGAAAAAATAAAGTGTTCTATGGGTTCTATATTCAGACTGCCTGGGTCTGCATAGCAGCTTCACCTCTTTCTAACTAGGTGACATTGAGAATAGTTCTTCATTTTTAAGCCTCAGGTAATAGCATGAGTTAAGTTCTTACCTGTTCATAATTGAGACAACAATTTTGATTTTTTTCTTTAAGATAAGCTAAGAAGGTCCTATGGCACTGTAATGTCCAAGAATTTTTCTAGCACTGATATTCCTGCTCATTTTTACTTAGTAGTTGGATTGATGGCCACAAGAGCCAAGAAAAATCCAGATTAGAATAGAAGTGAAACTTTATTATTTACAGAAAATATATGTGGAAAAGAAAAAAAACTCCACTTAAAAAATGAGTACAGGGCTGGAGCGATAGAGCAGTAGGATATTTGCCTTGCATGTGGCTGACCCAGGACGAACTTCAGTTTGATCCCCAGCATCCCATATGGTCACCCAAGCCAGGTGCGATTCTTGAAAGCATAGCTAAACTCTGAGCATCACCAGATGTGGCCCAAAAACAACAACAACAAAATAATAAGTATAAGGTAGTAGAGCATAAATCAATACACAAAACTCTGTTGTTTTTATATATGTAAATATAAGAAAAAAAGAAAATAAACCTACTTACAATCATATCAAAGATACTTAGTGATAGATTTAATAAAAGAGATGAAAGATTTATACCATGAAAGCTACAAGATATTATTTGAAGTTAAAGATAAAGATATTTGAAGGTGGAAATATATTCCATATTCATGGATAGAAAAAATTCAAATTATTTGTTGTGTACTTTTTCAAAAGTAATATATAGATGTAATGCAATTTCTATCAAAAATCCCAATGATGTTTTTGGAACAGTTAAGAAAAATTCCATTGTTTTTATGGTATCAAAAAAGATTTCAACTAGCGATGGCAATTTCTAAGGAGAAGGAGGAAAATGGAAGTTATCATATTCCCTGACTTCAAACTATACTACAAAGTAATAGTATCTAAAACTTGAAGTGCTGAAATAAAAATAGATACACGGATTATCTATTGGAATAGAATAAAATCAAGACCTCAGAATTATATATCTGACAAAGAAACCATGAACAGACAAATGGAAAAGGAAGAACTCTTCCACAAATTCTGTTGGAGAAACCAACAGCCACATACAAAAGAATAAAATTGTATTATTTTGTAACTCTGTAGCAAATATAAATTCAAAATGGATTAAAGATTTGAGTGTAAGATACAAAACTTTAAAATTCATATATGATAAAATTAATGAAATGCTCCATGGCTTATCATCTTTAAAAAATGTCTCCAGGAATTTAAATCTAGCAGCAAGGAAAACAAAAGTGAAAACAAGCAATGTGTACTATAACAAATTAAAAGCCTTTGTTGAAGAAAAGCAAATTTTTAGCAGAACCAAGGAAGCTTAATTAATGGGAGAAGATATTTGCACATCATAGCTAATAAGGACTTGAAAGCTAAGATAAATAAATAACAAATGAACACAACAACAAAAACAAATAAAACAAAAATGGGCAGAAGATTTATATAGCTATTTCTTCTGAGCAAGAAGGAGCAAGAAATCCTAAATGGAGCAAGAAAAGCCTCTTCAACAAGTGGTGTTGATACAACTGGTTGGTCACTTGCAAAAAACCGAACTCAGACCCTCAGCTAGCACCATGTACAAAGGTAAAATCCAAATGGATTAAAGACCTTAATATCAGACCTGAAACCATAAAGAATATAGAACAACACATAAAGCACTCCATGACATTGAGACTAAAGACATCTTTAAGGAGGAAACAGCACTCTCCAAACAAGTGGAAGCAGAGATAAACAGATTGGAATATATTAAGCTGAGAAGCTTCTGCGTCTCAAAGGAAAGAGTGCCCAGGATACAAGAGCCACACACTGAGTGGGAGAAACTCTTCACCCAATACCCATCAGATAAGGGGCTAATATCTAAAATATACAAGGTACTGACAGAACTTAACAATACAAAACAAAACAAACACATCTAATCCCATCCAAAAATGGGGAGAAGAAATGAACAGACACTGTCAAAGAAGAAATACAAATGGCCAAAAGGCACATGAAAAAAATGCTCCACATCATAGAGAGATGCAAATCAAAACTACAGTGAGGTGCCATCTCATGCCACAGAGATTGGCGCACATCACTAAGAATGAGAACAAGCAGTGCTGGAGGGGATGTGGAGAGAAAGGAACTCTTATTCACTGCTTGTGGGAATGCCATCTAGCCTTTATGGAAAATAATATGGAGATTCCTCCAAAAACTGGAAATTGAGCTCCCATATGATCCAGCTATACCACTCTTAGGGATATAACTAGGAACACTAAAATACAATACAAAAATCCCTCCCTCACACCTATATTCATTGCAGCACTATTTACAATAGCCAGACTCTGGAAACAACCAAGATACCCTTCAACAGATGACTGGCTAAAGAAACTGTGGTACATATACACAATGGAATATTATGCAGCCATCAGGAGAAATGAAGTCATAAAATTTTCTTATACATGGATATACATGAAATTTATTATGCTGAGTGAAGTCAGAGGGATAGAGATAGACACAGAATAGTCTCACACATCTATGGGTTTTAAGAAAAATAAAAGACATTTTTGCAATAATTCTCAGAGACAAAAGAGGAGGGCTGGAAAGTCCAGCTCAGGACATGAAGCTCACCACAAAGAGTGATGAGTGCAGTTAGAAAAATAACTGCACCGAGAGCTATCATAACAATGAGAATAAATGAGGGAAGTAGAAAGCCTGGAAGTAGAAAGTACAGGCAGGGTTTGGGGGTGGGGAGGAGGGAGATTTGGGGCATTGATGATGGGAATGTTGCACTGATGAAGGGGAGTGTTCTTTACATGTAGTTCTTTACAACTAAAATCATATTTGCAATCAAGGTGTTTAAATAAAGATATAAAAATGAGTATCTACAGATAATAACCACTAGTACATAATAAAGGATCAAAGAGATACTACTTTTTATAACTGAAACCAACACAATCATGTTTGTAATCATGGTGCTTAAATAAACAATGCAAAAGAATTATTGGAATAAAGCCAGTCTATTCTTTTTTTGGGGGGGGGTGGGCCACACTCAGAGATGCTCAGGGGGAACCTGGTTCTGCACTCATAAATCTCTCCTGGCTAGGGGGCCATAGGGGGCCAGGATTCAACCAGGTCTGTTCAGGTCAACAACCTATTTCTAGGTATTTTTCCAAAACACATGAAAACGTCAACTTGAAGTTAAAGCTAATTAATGCTATTAACTTGTAATATATATTGCAAGTAATTGAGATAAAGTGTCCATCAAAGATGATTGGGTAAAAAGATGATATGTGTGTGAAAGTGAGTGTGTGTGTGTGTGTATGTATATAGATACAATGAAATGCTATTCACTTTAGAAAAATAAGATGAAAATTTACCATTTTCAGCAGAACAGAAGAAACTCAAGGGAATTATGAAATATAAAATAAATCAAAAAGAGAAAGACAAATACTGGATAATGCCTTTCTCTGCAATATAAGCAAATAAAATTGATGAACAGACAAAATAAAATAAAAATAAGTGAATGAATCTTGTCAGCAAACTAAGAATGCCGGAGGGGAAGAGAGAAAGGGATGGAGTGGGGAAAAGCATAGAATTTTTTAAGGAACTATTGGTACCAATTTTTTTTCCTTTTTAAAGGATAAAAGATGAATCGTTGACTTTTACACTGGTTCTAAACCAACATTCATCATTTGCTATTGTGATCATAGATTTTTCACTAAATATTATAGATGAATCAGGAAATTTCATTTAGAAGAAGCTAAGTTTCAATACTTCCCACAAAGCAAAACACTTGTTTCCTTTTGCTTTTATTTAGAGACAGACCGTTTGAAGAATGGGGACTATCAAACTTGGATTTTGGAGAAAAATTTTGTAAGGAACCTATTTTTCAATTTTTTCACAACTTTGATTTTTGGCCACCTCAAAGAAAATCAAACTAGTTATTATAAAAGATATTGAAATGTAAAATAAGAAATATTAATACTTAAGGGAAAGATATTGCCCCAATCAAAACACTGATGAATATATAATATATATTAAATATATGTCTGGGGGCCACAAACCCCCACATGATGTTTATTGGTAGGTACTCATTGTCACCTAAAGGACCTAATGTCCTTGTCCAGTTTGAATATGTACCAGAAATGTCTGGATTCTGAGCTCAGAATTCCCTGGAAGTTTAATTTATTCCAACATAGATTGCTAGGTTAGAAAACAGAAAGTTGGGGGTGTGGGGAGAAAGAACACAGAAAGTCTGAGGTTGGTCCAGACATCATACTTAGGAAATTAAAATCTTTAAGAATCTCTAGGCTTGTGCTCGCTTCGGCAGCACATATACTAAAATTGGAACGATACGGAGAAGATTAGCATGGCCCCTGAGCAAGGATGACACGCAAATTCGTGAAGCATTCTATATTTAAGAGAGAGAGAGAGAGAGAGAGAGAGAGAGAGAGAGAGAGAGAGAGAGAGAGAGAGAGAGAGAGAGAGAGAATCTCTAGGCTCAATTCCTACTTGAGGCAGATGTTAGAAATGACACTTGGGGGCCTGAGCACATAAGTAGGGCATTTGCCTTGCAAGCGGCCAACCACGACAGACCTCGGTTAGATTCCAGCAACCCATATGGTTCTCAGAGCCTGCCAGGGGCGATTTCTAAGCTCAGAGCCAGGAGTAACCCCTGAGTGCTACTGGATGTGATCCAAAAACAAAAACAAAAACAAAAAATAAATGACACTTGATCAATTCAAGTAAAGCAAAGGGCTTTAATTGTGTCTAGAAAGAGGCCAGGATAGGTTCTCAAGTTTCTTAGCCACCAGAGATCTATCTGAAATCAAAAAGGGAAGAGTTCAAATTCTGATTCTAACTATCCTTGTACAACTATCTCCACCTCTAAATTATCCTTTCCTCCACCTTTCTGTGGGGTTCTTTCATTTTTTTTAACTTTCTCCCATTGCCCCTCTTCTCATCAAAAAGTCTACCAGAAAATCTCATAATGGGGAGTGAAAGAACTTCAGTTCTAATCCCAGTGTCTTGACAAGTTCAAAGAGGCAAACATCACTTAACGTGACAAGCAAACCATAACTGCAATGCAAAAACAGTGTTAGGCAAGTAAGGAGATAATATGCTCAGACCACACTGAGCAAATAACAGCCCTTTGTGAATCGGCATTAGCATAATTACTGAACATCGGTAATTGCTGAAATTATGTTCACTAGGCTCGTTTATAATTCTGAGAGTCTTCTTCCATGCATTCTCCCAGCAGGGAGCTGAAGGTAGCTCACCAGCTGGCATTTGACACTCATGAAAAGCGCTCACTATCTCCCTTAGGGCATCCCAAACATGGATATCCATTGGACGGACTGTCAGCATCAGACAAGCCCCAAGTCCTGCCTGACACTTTCTGCCTCCCCACTTTTATTCCTGATGTATTTTTCCATAATTTTCTCTGTGAAACATGGTCAGACAGCAAAAATGCAGAAGAAAGCATTTTGATTATGACACAGGGAAAGTGCAGCAGAAACTGGACCCCTAGGCAACACACAGTCTGATAAAACAATGGTTTCTCATTTTAAAAGTTAGGAGCTGAGAGGTAATAGAAGTTCTTGATCATCACAGGTGTGGTCCAGTGGTGCCTGAACACTGCCAGGGTAGCACTACAAGGCCCCAAAAGAACCACATTCTTGAGCCCTCACATTAAACCATTCAGTTTGGTTGCTCAAAAATTGCCAGAAATGCCCCTCCAGGTCCTGTAATCATGATTTAGGAGCTACTTCCCAAAGTAATTGACTGATGAGTCTGGGGGGCGTGCAGCTTAATAGTAGAGAATCTGCTTTTTTCTTGTGTGAGGCCTTAACTTCCATCTCCAGTACTACACTCTATTGCTGAAGGTGATCTCCAGGTCTTCTCATCTGAACCTTGGCATAGCATAAGTGTTCCAACTCTAAAAACCATAAAAGTAGCATTAAAATGGAAGGGAAGGGTAAGGAAATATAAATAAATGATAAGGCAAATGCTAATGATGGGCTATCTTTACCCTGTGGTTGTAGAAGCATATATTCTGTCAAATGAACAGTGCTTTGTTCCACAATGAAAAGGAAATTAGATTTATAACATTAAATTGCTATTTAAATAGATAGTTCAAGTGAGCAAAATATTTCTGAACAATTTGGGGGTTAAAAGGAAAAGTCTATAGCAGAAAAGCTGCTATAGTCTGTGCAGAAGAGGATACCCCAATTCCTGTGCTATCAGAAGGCTGGGAGGTAAAGTGGCTGCAATAGCAATTTCCAGAGTGTTACAAAGGAGAAAAAACTCTTCTTAAATCTAGCACCACATGTTCCAGATGGAGCCATACAAGCTTGCAGAGAGGTTCAAATTAGAAAGAACAACCTTTGAATGTAGTTTTCCTTATTGTTGTGGGAACTATACCCAGTATTGTTCAAGGGAAATGAAGTGCCAGGTGACTGAACCCAAGATTTCACATATGCAAGGCACTTGTTCTGCCACCTAAACCACATCCCCAGCTCCCATCTGGGCATATTAACACAAACGTCAAGAAAATGTAAGTTGGTATAGCCCTTAGAAAATAGCATGGAGTTTCCTTTAGCATAAATAAATAAGATTTCTTTAGAATAAAATGGAAACACCGCACAATGCTGCAATGCCACCATTAGGCATTTATCCAAAGCATATGGGAACACTCACTCCAAAGGATATTTGTACCCCAGGTTCAGAGCAGCATTACTCACACTAGCCAAAATAGGCAATCAATCTAAATGCCCATCCACAGATGATGTGATAAAGAAGCTGTGATCTATGCATTCAAAACTATACTACTCTACTGTTTAAAAGAGGAAATTGTGTCATTGAGGCAAAATCGATGGATCTTGAGGTGAGATGCTGAGTAAAATAAATAAGTGAAAAATTATCAGTGGATGGTTTCACTCGTTTAACTCATATGTGGAATACAAATAACTAAAGCAATCAAAGTGGCAAAAACCAACCAAACTCACTCTTAAATTCAGTAAAATGTATGGTAGCTGCTAAAGGTAAAGTGGGGTATGGGAGAAACAGGGCAGGTAGGGAGGAGGTCTTAGTGTAGGACAGCAACTTGAAACATCATGGCACAAGTGGCAATGGGCATGCATGTCCATGTGTGATGGTACATGCCTGTAATGCTATAATTTTTTTAACAAATGATAAATATTTTAAAAGTATGTGTTACTCAGAAGGGAGATACAGACTAATAAACCATTTATATGGCCCCACATATCCCTTGCACCAGGATGCAGATGGTGGGACACACAGCATACCTTTTAGATGTGGACAGGGTGCCTCATTAGCTTAAGACTGAGGGCCTCTGCCTGGTTTCTGGAAACTGAGAACAACGTATCACTCCCTCAGGCAGAAAAACTGTGTCTTCTCCTCTCATTTCCCTATACTCCCATCCCATCAGGACTGAAGCCACCTAAACACTTTCTGGTCTGTATGTATTATGTATGTATGTATGTATGTATGTATGTATGTATGTGTATCTGCTCCTATCTCCCCAAAGACTAGAACAGCTGAGATGATGGCCTGAATAAATAAGTCAGTCAACCCTGACACTTCTACCTTCGAAAAACATCTTACATCTGTCATCTTTTGTCCATTGCCACTGAAGTCTATCCTCCCAGCCTGAACCATTGTTCTCCGAAGTCCTGTCTTGTGTCCTCTCTGAATCACACACCTTGCAGAAGCCAGAGTCACCAATACTTATGCCAGGTGCAAACTTAACTAAAATAGTACAAATTCTTCCCAGTGTGCAAGCACTGGGGTCAGAATCCCCCTTATGAAGTCTCTTCTAAGCATCTCTCTCTCTCTCTTTCTCTCTCTCTCTCTGTTTCTGCAATAATTCAACCTCTGGATGGACAAACCAGCATTCTCTAGACTTTCCAAAAACTGTTTTCTTGTCATTCTTTGAGTCAGGTCCCTCTGAGAATTCTGCCAAATGTCTCTCTTGATGCTGAACCTTTCTCTGTCCCAATACATTTGCATTTAGCATCTACTATAACAGAATGACCTTTTCCTGGGTATCATAAAATGTCTAGTCCACATACCAGACATTTCTAGACTCACAAATGGTTTTGTAACTAGAAACATATAACAAGCTGTGTGTCAATCATTGTGATTTTTTTATCCCCAGTTTACAGATGAAACCAAGATTCAGATGACTAAAAATTATGGTACTAATGAGAAGCAGAACTGCATTTCAAACCAGGAATCTGAACTGCCCCTCTCTAATCTTTACACACATCTGGGACCCCAGGGGCCTTGGGTAGGTTTTAATTACTTCAACTGGCCTTATTTATAACTTTCAATGTCCAGGAATGTGACATATAAATAACAGGTGGTTGTTAATGTTTATTGTAAGCACATGATCTTTTCCACCTTTTATAAGTAGTTCACACATTTTATGCTTTATCCCAGCCTCACTACCGACATCCCATCAGTCTAAAATGTAAGGGAGACTGCTAAGGCACAGAGAAGTTATATCTTTCTCAAGGTCACAAAGAAATTAAATATTGGGTCCAGGTTCCACATATTTAGCCTCCATGCCCTGCCACCTCCCTTTCAGAGAAGTCCCCTGTTAATATTTGTGAGTTGCCTGGTGACATTACAGACTGCCAAAGTCAGGCCCTGGTGAGATCAAACATTGACACCATCCATAAAATATCTGTCTTGGAATGACAGTTGGCAGTTGATAAGGTTTGACACTTTGAAATCAACCCTATTGATTCTTTCTGCTGAATAAAGGACAAGGGTTTGATGGAGAAACTGATATGCTACGTGCTAAGGATAGCAGGGAAGTGAGAAGGACCAGAAGGTGGCAGCAGGGGCAGGTGATTGCAGGTCCCACTCAGAATTGTCCTGGACCCTCGTGGATAAATGACACCAGTACCATCTTGATGTCATGTTCTGTGTGTGTCCTGGCAGACCATGAATTTATAAATATTCATGGGGTCAGCACATCAAATTTTATTTTAACAAATACATTTAGGATGGGTTTAATAAGTTCACCTAAGCCATTTTCACATCTTAGTGAATACCTACAAGAAAGGAACAAATGGTATGTTTCTCAGTTCTATGGGGGTGAGGAACACTGAAACAGAGGCAGAGACTCTTGTTCCTTTGGCAAACCTCACTGATGTGTGCTAATGTTGCCAGCCCATACTCACCCAGCACTAGATGCATAGCAATGCTTTCTTTCCTTTCTTGTTGTATATCCCCACAGTGACACTTCAAGGCTGTATACCCACTGGGACATGTGGATGATTTGGGTTTAGGGAGAATCCTAGATCAGAGATAGGAACAGGAACCTCTAAGGAACAAAACTCATATGTATGTGTAAAGTCAGAATATCAGGAACTTTAATTTCTGTGTAAGAATGTGTCATCTGAGGCTGAGCCCCAGTCTTGCTGGGATGGGAACGTGACCTCATCCCACCCACCCACCCATGTACTCATACCCACACCCACCCCACCCTACCTCCAAACACACACACTAGCTGATTAACTGGGAGGAGGTGGAGTATAATAGCTCTCTTTCCATCTTTGCTATGCTGGTCCCCCAAGCGCTGCTCTTTGATCAACTGCTTCTTCATTTTTGCCCTAGTCTTGGGCCTCACATTTCAGCCACAATGCATCTGAGCCTGACTAACGGATGTTGATTCTCCAGATATACATGTTTATGCTCTGGTCTCCATTATTCATTACTATATCCGGGGCTTCTGGGATTAAATTGCATGTCCAGGGGAAAAGAAGCTTCAGACTAGTCAAGAATATAAAAACACAGCCTTGCATTTCACATATAGTGGCTCCTCCACTTGCCTTTGATTCTTCAGGATTCTAGTCTCCTCCTCTCAGAAGCTTTATTCTCCAGAGGCCTTCTCCCACTGAGTAACATTGGATGGCTGTCTCCGATTCTTAAACCCTGTCTAGAATTGCACCTCAGACAGATAGCTCTACAGTCCCCTGATAGTCCAGTGGGGACTCATGAAGGGTATATGAAGGGGGCTGCATGGGAGCTATGTGGCCAAGTATGGACAGAAAGACCTGGAGAATCTGCACTGAAACCATGACACCATGAAGAAACTAATACAACTGTCCAGATAGGGAGGTTAAATAGTCAAGACTGGACCATCTATACATTAGCAAAGACCTTGTTTCTGACTGAGAATTGCAGAAAGAATCTCAACAGAAATGTCTGCTTCACTCTCATACCCATTCGTTTTCTCTTCTCCTTTCCTCTCAGCAATTCCTATTCCTCTTTTGCGGGGGAGCCTGCAGCGTTATTCCTGCCACACATTCTACCACTCCAGCAAAGCATTAGTAAAAAGCCATCCATCCATCTGCTGACTCCACAGAAATTGGTGAGCATGAGATCCAGGAGGAGGATGAAGAGAGAGGGAGGGGACACTCTCCTGATTGCAATATTTTATTCTCAAGCACTTGCTACCATCATCAAATTTGCTAGCATGGCAAAATTTTAGCAAGTGAGTTGTGGAGAGAGGATAGGAAGCTCTGT
The DNA here is from genome assembly GCF_024139225.1 of Suncus etruscus. Classification (NCBI taxonomy): domain Eukaryota; kingdom Metazoa; phylum Chordata; class Mammalia; order Eulipotyphla; family Soricidae; genus Suncus; species Suncus etruscus. The sequence goes on along the minus strand of NC_064856.1, from coordinate 22,806,548 downwards.
CTCCCAAATGACCTGAGAGAACCTGTTGGAAGCTCTTGACTTAGGGGTGAGCTGGATGTCAGATTGACATGGACCAGAGGTGCTAGATGTAGAGGTCTGGGTCTCTGAGGCACAGTTTGGAGGATGGGTGGGGAAGCCATCAGGCCTAGCAAGTGGTTTCAGATTAATTTTATTTTAATCATTCTTTAAAGATAGCACACATGGTGGGGGATATGGGTTGCAGAAAGGGAACGGGGAAGGGGGGAGGACAAATTTGGTGGTGGGTATTCCCCTGATTCAATGTTAAAATGTACCTAAAATACTACTGTGAAAAATATGTAAGCCACTATGATCAAAATAAAAATTAAAAAAAAATAGATACATATATTTGAAAGGGGGAAGAGTCTGAACATGTGGCATTCTAATGTGCAATTTCTGTTATCCCTGTTCTAGCACCACTCTGGTCTAGAATTCTCTGCTTTGCTCTTCACTATTTTTTCTTTATTTAAATGGTTATAAAAATGTTCTTACTTGGGTTTCAGTCATAGAATATACACTGTTCACTTCTTTCATAGCATTCCTTTTTTCCTTTCCTCTCCTCCCTTCTTCCCCTACTCCTATAGCACCCCAACATTCCAGTCCACACAATTGTTTGTGCCTGAAACATATCAAACTTGTCTCAGTATCTTTAGCTTCTTCCCAAGGGCAGGACTGTGTACAAGTCCTAATAGATGTTTATGCTTGTGGCTACAGAGGTCTTTGACACCAAACTTCCTCCTCAGGCTCTTTCAGCTGATCCAGTCTGCACATCTCTGAGAAGGGCAATGCCAGCACTCCTTGTCCATGACCCCCTTCAGGGCCATGTCTCCATCTGTTTTGTATCCTGATTCACTCTACAGCTTTGCCTGAGTGCCCAGTCTTGAGTCTTCACACTATCCTTCCAATGATTTTTCCTCAAACAGCTGGCCAGCACCTGTTTCCACCATTCCAGGACCTCGAGACTCCCCTACACATTCACCAATGGGTATATAAGTACCATGCAAGCTCCCAAGACACCTCACATGCTTTACAGATAAGCCATATTTCTGTGTGTATATTATATATATATCATTTTCACATATACATGAATTATAATACCATACATATATGCATACAATATACCCACAAATACTAGTAGTGTTTCTATATAACACTGCATACTCCAAAGAAACAGAACACTGTGTATATATACATGTATGTATATGCCAAGTGCATAGTCACACAAACCAGTCAACCATAGTTGTACACAAAATATATACCATTTCTGTGTATCTGTATATATGCACTTCTTACATTCATGCTACACATGTGTGAACATTATTTATACATTCATGCCTGCACACACATACACAAATGCAGTACATGAATGGGGCTGAAATTCTTCAGACAGACCAGCTCTGATTAAGCCTAAGCAAATATGATGGTTTACATGGAAGGCCTCTAGAAACCTATTTGTTATGAATTTGTTAATAGCTTATTGAAGCATAAGTTTCATTTATTTAATATGTTTATGCACATATAAATACAGGTGTTCTCTTGAAGTATGTACAATAATGTGAGTCAACAGTAAATCAATAAAATTTTTATTTAAAACTAGAATTACAACATGATAATCTGCTATACACATACAACATGATAGGATACCCACAATCAAGTAAGTTAACCCATCCACCACCCAATTCCATTCTCTTTATTATTGTTATTTTTGGTGAAAATACTTAAGATCTGCTCACTAAGAAAATTGCAAGGATGTAATCTAGTGTTATATAAGTCATTATATAATATTACATGCTCATAGTTTATTCTTGAAACTGAAAGCTTATACTCTTTTTGCTTATTTTATTTAGGGACCAGATTTTTATTTAGTGGTTGGGGACAAGAAAGGGAAATCACTCCCACCAGTATTCTGGAATCATAGGGAGAGAGGTCTCCTGCATAAAAGCATGCACTTCAGTCTATCTCCAAGCCCCAAGTTACAAGTAACTCTCATCTCTCCATTCACCCACACCCTAACAACTACCATTCCACTCTGTTTCTATAATTTTGATTTTTGGTTTTAAGGTTTTTTATGAAATTATTCTATATTATTCTCTTTCTCTGTTTAGTTTATTTCACAAGCATAATAAATGTTGTTATAAATGACAGAGTTGCCTTCTCTTACATCTAAGTAATATTCCATTGTGTATATGTATATCCATTCATTCAACAATAGACACTTAGAATGTTTCATATCTTAGCTTTTATGAATAATACTTTGATAAACATGGTAGGGGAAGTGCAGACATCTTTTTAAGGTGTGTTTATGTTTCTCTGGGATATTGGTCCAGAAGTGAGATTGATGCGTTATATAGTAGTTCTATTTCTAAACTTTTGAGGAATATCCATATTGTTTTCCACAATGGCTGCACCAATTTAAGAACCCACCAAACGTGTTGAAGGGTTCTCTTTTCTCCACATAGCCAACACTAGACATTTCTTGTCTCTATTATAATAAACTACCCTAACATATATAGGTTGGCAACTTAATGTGACTTTGGCTTAAATTTTTCTGGTGTTTGGTAATATCAAGCATATTATTATGTAGTTGGCCAGTTGAATGTCCCTTTTGTAAAACATATTTTCAGATCCTTTGCCCTTTTTTAATTGGGTTATTTAGTTAGTTGTTAGTTGTTGTTTGGTGTGGAGTTATAATGGTTCCTTATATATCACTTAACAGATAAGTATTGGGGGCTTTTGAGATTGTTTTTGGGAGGAGTCACAACCAGTAGTGCTTAGGAATTACTCCTGGATTTGTGCTTATGAATCACTTCTGGAAATGTTCATGGGACCATATATGGTGTCAAACATAAAATCTAAGGTTAACCTTACGCAAGACAAGTGCCTGTGACATCTGGTCCCAGATACATGTTTTGATAATATTCTCCCACATTCATAGATTTCCCTTTCATTTGTTAATAGCTTACTTGGATGTCAGAACCTTCCTAGTTTAATGTTGTCCAACTTGATTAATCATTTTCTGCAGGGTCCAGAAGCCCCCCAGGGGGGCCCGGCCAGCAGGAATTTGCTGGGAAGGCTTCTCAGACGACCGCACTTCTATTTTGCTGAGTAGAAGCACAACCACACTGTAAGAAATTTAAGAGAGGTTAATAATAAATGGCCTAAGGCAATATCTCACTGTTCAAAGGCGACTTTATTGGGCTACAGCTTCTTCTTTTATAGTGAAGGAGAAGGGGGCAGTACAAAGGTGCTGTCAATCATACTTTTGGCGCGAAGTGGACAGTGGGTTAGGGGGCTGGATGACCTTCAAGCTATGCTGAACGTGCTGTTTCAATGGAAACTTTTAGTGTCCTTCTAGCTGCATTCCTAATTGCTTGACTATCAGGAAATGGTGCAAGATGTGCTTGTCTCAGTGATCTTGAACAGACAATGTAGCATATACTTATTGAAAACAGCCTAATTCACTCCGGAATGTGGTCTTAAGGAATGGGGCCTAGTTTCTGATAACTGTACCAGGCAGTTTTTACTCTCCTCCGGGCTTAGAGCTAAATTATGTCCTGCAGCTGCACATTCTTTTCTCTTAGCTCAAAAATTTGCAGCAAGACTGCATATTGCTTTTAGGTGAAAGGCTGGGCTATGGCAGAAAGAACCGCAAAATGTCCTCAAACAAGTCAGTTCCCAACATCTCCCCCTTTCTCTTCTAATAAAAGAAGGAAAGTCGTGAGCGGGTGGAAGAACCGTGTCTTAGGCATACAAGGTTTGACCAGGTCGGACACGGCCAAAGCCACATTTAAAAGGTGGCTACAAGCGCCGTGGGTGCGCGCAGAGATCCGAATTATGCGTTGTAGCCTTTTTGGGCCGTGCCCTAACTGGGACCTTGCTAATCCCGTCGTAGGTGTCTCCACAGCCGAGAGCACAAGTGCCGGAGCGAGCTCCGTCTGTTAGCTATGCGCTCTATCTCCTGGAAACTTAGTGGCTGGAAAGGCGGCTTGGTGACTAAAGCCAAGTTTTCACAGGAGTCACGCGGGGTTAGACGCTGGTAGTTAACCTGAATAGAGGTTTTTGCCTTTTCATCTACCTGGTTTTTAATAAAGGCAGTAATTTTGCGGAAAATCCATGGGCCAAGAGAAAAGAGCAGCATGAGGCTAATAAGAGGGCCCACAACGGTGGACAAGATTGTGTGGAACCAAGGGGAAGAGAAAAACCAATCCTGGTACCAACCTTGTTCTTCATCAAAATGTTTTTCAAAATCTTTTATACCATCACCAATATGTTGAACGCTATCTCTAACTAAACCTGTTTTGTCTTTAAAAATACAACATTGTTCCTTAAGGGCTACACAGACTCCCCCTTTCTTCAAAAAAAAAGGAAACCAAATTAAAGCATGGTGGTTTTGCTGCACTATCTTTGCTAGGGATTTAACAATGTGCTTTAAGTGTTGTAAACTTAGTTTAAGTTTGTAAACATTATTAACAATAGTTATACTTAAGGCATTGACAGATTTTAGAGTATGAATTAATGAATAAATTATTGTGCCAGCACCAATAATACCCAGGCCCATTAATAAGGCAAGGGTAAGAGCAGTAACTGGCTATTTCCTGCGGAGGGAGAGAGACACAGAGTTATTTTTAAGGGGTAATAAATTAGTTTCAGGTGTAACAGTTAATTTAGGCATTAAAACAACTAAAACACAGTAGTTCTAGGACTGAAAAAACAAATGTGAAACAATGTGGGGAGATAAACCAGTAAAACAGGCAAGAAACGTTAAATTGGGGGCAATCATGAACTGAAAGGAGGAATTAATGACAAGAATTTGATTACAATTTTCAATAGGGGGAATTGTATTGGGTACCAAAAGGCAAAGTTCAAGTTTCACCACCTGTTTGAAGGTGATGCTGAAGTGAGGCTTGGGGCTGGATCGCAGAGCGAAGGGGTTAGAGACAGGCAGGAGGTTGCCAAAGCAGGCAGGGTCGGTGATGGTGGAGGCGTTGACCAGCTGTAGGATGAGGTTTGAGGTGGGTGAATAGCAGGTACCGAAGGCGTCTGGGCGGAGGCGTTGATCATGACAAGGATGAGCTGAGAAGAGGAGGGGTGTCCGGAGGACAGCATGGGCTGGAAGGGTGAGGAAGCAGGCAGAGTCCTGAAGAGCTCAGGGCATGGGAGAGGTTGAGCTGACATAGCCAGTGTGTTCTGGGGAATGGGTGAATGGGCCAGGTTGTGGCAAAAATTGATTGGGGGTGGCTCACTTTTCCTCAGCACCCATGGCGAGGGCACAAAGGGCTACTTCCAGGATGGGTCAGGGGATGAGTGGGAGGGGGTTGGCTATGTATCTGGCACCATAAAAGGGGAAGGGAAGGAACCAGAGGTGTTGTCATCGTCTTGCAAGGGAGAGTCAAGTCGAGCAAACAAATTAATGAAGCCTTGGTGCGAAGGGGGTGGTTGGAGGCAGCCAGGCAGAGTACCAAATTCAGCATTGTCAAAGGTGGAGTCAGTCAGAAACAGGTTCGCAGTAATGGCAGCTAGCAGGTGGGGTGGCAGGCTTTTTTGAAGTGAATGAGGACAGGACTGCAGGAAGCTGTAGGAGGTCTATAAGAAAACAACTTGGCAGGAGGTAAAATGATTATTTTTGAATGCCACAGGAATGCCTTCTGACTTTTGCCAGACTTTAGCACTTTTAAAAAATCTTATAATTAATGATAGCCAATTGTTCAAAAGCCTTTAAACTGAACTTAAATGATTTTTGTTAAACTTATAGTTATTATTTTAAAGCTAGATGCTTCTTTCTCTAGCCAAATTTGGCCTTATTCTATTGGCCTTAACTACACATAGCAGAAAAACTGGGGATTGCAAAGTCCAAAAATTCTCCAGGGAAAAATTATTCCTGATGGCCATTTGAGAAATTTTTGGGGTTTACCATCCCCTACCTTTTTTGCCATGCTGATAGAACAAAGCTAGCTGAGCACAGGATTTTTGGCAGGATTTCACAGTTTATAGATGACGAGACTAAGCCAGGTAAAAAAATTAATTGAAATTTTAAAAATGGATAAGGCTTTAAAAATTGTATTTATATGAAATGCAAAAATAACCAATAGACAGACAGAACAAACACGAAACACAACATTGTGGCCACTTTCACGCATAACACACACACATGAACAGACAAGAGGACTTATTCAAAATTTGCATTGGAAAAATTGACAAGCGCTTTTAAATATTTAGCCGGCATGTTTGTAAAAAAAAATTCTTTTAATGTAGCTGGAGTGGAACTGCTGAAAATAAATTTTAAGGTTTAGCTTTAACACAAAACATTTTTAAAACAATTTTAATTTGAAGTTTAAATCATGAAGGAAAATGTTAGCAGTTAAAAAATGAGCGCTGTAGAAGGAGTTTTTACTTTGAAGTATGATATCATTTGCTGTAAAGGAACAGGTTTGTTATAAATTGGTTTCACAGTAGAATAGTAAGACAGCTGTAATAAAGTGTTAAAATTTTTATGATTAAACACAAGAGTATGAACTATGATTATTAAAGGTATAAAAAACTGACTTTAAAAAACAACTGTTTTTACTTTGAAGACTTTAAGTGAATAATTTGTAAAAAATATTAGATACCAAATTAACAAAATGTTTAGACATTATAAAATATAGTTAAAGACATTTGATGCATTTACACACCTAGAGCTTAAGACCAAAATTATTTTTAATACTTGTTAATTTGCTTATAAAATTTAGTTACTTTTATAATACTAATTAACAATATTATTTTAAAAAGGGCTAACCACAACATGAACAGAGACAACTTAAGATTAAACTTGGAAAATGCAAAATTATTTGTACTTACCTTTGAGTTTAAAATTAAGCTTGAAATTAAGAAAAAAAATAAAGCTACTTAAGGTTTAAGTTTATGAACAATAATATATGAACAAATTTATTTAACTAGTTATTATATTGTTTTTGTTATTGAAATGGCTTTTATGCCACTATTTGAACTGCCTAACCACTTTTAAGGTTTAGATTATTTGGTTTAAGTTTTTCAAATGGCAATGCTATTTTGCTATATTTATATGCATTCAAAAGAGCTTAGGCTTAGCTTAGAGTTTTGGGATGTTTACACATTATTGTTAAGGAAAGCTGACCAACTTATTTTGCTCACTTGTATTATTTTAGTTTTTTAAAAAATTAACTTTTTAAACATGTGCAGTAATTTTAACAAAGGAGTTTTGCTTTTTTTTTTTTTTATGTTTTGCACTTAGGTAAACTTACAGTTTTAAAAACAGGTACAAAGTATTGCCACACATACGTGACCTTTGCATAGGTTAAAGAACTTTTTATGACATTTTGTAACACATTTAAGACTTTTTAATTTTACCAACTGTGGCCTTTATATTTAGAAAAACATTTCAACTTAGGCATCCCAACTCAGGAAAAAAGGAACATTTGTAGCACCAGAGAGACAATTATAAAAGCCTGAGGGAAGATAGGCATTTGTATAGTAAGGGATGGGAGGTTTTCGCCCTGCTCGCTGAATTTTGCTGAAGCGGCCGCATGGCCAGGAGGGGGGGGGGAGTAGCAAAAGTTTGTTGCCACGTGTGGAACCGGGTTTAAGCTGGGATTTGGAAAATGGGCGCTGTCCCTTTAAGGTGAAGCCAGCGATGAGCTCAGAGATTAGAATCTGTGCTTGCTTGCTGGAAGGAAAGATTTTACTGCGGAGAAAAAGTTAACTTTGCAAGAGTTCAGCTTTTCAGCGGGGGAGACAGCGCCGCCCCCAATAGATTTCAAGCAGGAGAGCGTGTAAGGGGCTGGGGTCACACGGCTTGAAACAGCTGTGTGGCTTTTTTAATTAAAGGCTTTGTATTGTTGCAATTGCTGGCTAAGGAGGGGAGGGTGGTGAGGGGAGTAAAGGTTTTGGTGGAACAGGGACGGAGCTGAGACTAGGGAAGTGAAGGGCTGTTTAGGATTTTGCACAGAGGGTGCAGCAGCAGAAGTAAAGATGAAGGGTCAGAAGAGGAAGGAAACTGAGAGACAGAGTCAGAGCGAGAGGGAGCCCAGGAACACTAGATTTCTGGCAAACATCATGAACAAATATTAAAAAAATTACAAATATCTTTTTTGGTAACCTCTATATGTCTGGCTTTCAACTCAGACTGTATATATTTAATGAATTTAAGTTCAGTACTCAAAGAATTACCCATGGTAGCGTATCCTATGGGTTAAGCCCCAAAAGCCAATCAGGGGCGGCGATCGGAACGACTGGAAAAACTGCAGTTTAAATATTTGATTAAGGCTAACTCGTTTCAACGCTTACCCTGATGAGGTAATTTCCGCCGACCTGTAGTCGTTCGGAGTGTGGCGGTGATCTTCGAGCCCAGCGTTGGGCGCCAAAATGCAGGGTCCAGAAGCCCCCCAGGGGGGCCCGGCCAGCAGGAATTTGCTGGGAAGGCTTCTCAGACGACCGCACTTCTATTTTGCTGAGTAGAAGCACAACCACACTGTAAGAAATTTAAGAGAGGTTAATAATAAATGGCCTAAGGCAATATCTCACTGTTCAAAGGCGACTTTATTGGGCTACAGCTTCTTCTTTTATAGTGAAGGAGAAGGGGGCAGTACAAAGGTGCTGTCAATCATACTTTTGGCGCGAAGTGGACAGTGGGTTAGGGGGCTGGATGACCTTCAAGCTATGCTGAACGTGCTGTTTCAATGGAAACTTTTAGTGTCCTTCTAGCTGCATTCCTAATTGCTTGACTATCAGGAAATGGTGCAAGATGTGCTTGTCTAGGTGATCTTGAACAGACAATGTAGCATATACTTATTGAAAACAGCCTAATTCACTCCGGAATGTGGTCTTAAGGAATGGGGCCTAGTTTCTGATAACTGTACCAGGCAGTTTTTACTCTCCTCCGGGCTTAGAGCTAAATTATGTCCTGCAGCTGCACATTCTTTTCTCTTAGCTCAAAAATTTGCAGCAAGACTGCATATTGCTTTTAGGTGAAAGGCTGGGCTATGGCAGAAAGAACCGCAAAATGTCCTCAAACAAGTCAGTTCCCAACAATTTTCTTTTGCTGTTTATGTTACCTGTACTTTTAATATCAGAGCCAAAAAATTATTGGTAAGACCCAATGTCAAAGAACTTTTTTTCCAGAGACTTCATGGCTTCAGGTCTTACATTTGTCTTTCCTCCATTCTGAGTTCAAATTTACATGTGGTATAAGCAATGAGTTCAACTTCATTCTGTGTCTCTGAAAAGCTAGTTTTCCCCACACCGACTTGAAGACTTTCCCTATTTTTTGTGTGTATTTCTAGGGCATCATATAAAAATTAGTTAACTGTAAATGTGTGGGTTTGTTTATGGGCGCACTGTTTTATTCCATTGATCTATGTGTCTGTGTTTATACCAATATCAAACTGTGACACTCGAGACTTTTACATAAACCTGCAGTTTTTCAGTTTCCAAATAAAAAGGCAAAGCCGTGATAAGCTCCAGGAGAACATTAGGTATATCTGGCCCACTGTGAAAACTTAACTGTTTTTGTGGATAGCTAGAGATTGAAGATGTGCAGGCACTGTGGTCAGTCATTGCAAGAAGACATGGTCCTCTTTTCACCAGTGGAGTTGATAAGGACCAATCAGGGTCCACCAAAAAGTGAATAAAAAGCAGATTCCACAGTGCTAACACAAAAGTGGATCCAAGATAATAGCACCAAAAGCAAATGAGTAGATTAAGTCCACAGACCTGGGAAAGTCAATATCTAGTGGCCAAACACATATATAAGATCCATATTCTACAGTCATAGTTAGGCGCCAAAGTCTTATTTCCAGAGCCAGAATCCATGCTGTTCTAAATTAAACAAAGACAAGAAAGTGGGGTCACCACAGAGACACGTCACAAAAAACAAGAACAATAAGTGTTGGTAGGGATGTGGGGAGAAAGGAACTCCCATTCATTGATGGTTGGAATGCCTTCTAGTCCGGCCTCTATGAAAAACAATATGGAAATTCCTCAAAAAACTGGAAATTTTCGAGGAACTATAAGAACCTTGAAGGCAGAAGCCATGTTCTATTCCCAACAATAGGTGGGAATCTTTGTTCTCATCTGTAAATGGGAATTTAACATTCTGCTTTTGCATTTGCATCCTTGGCAAAGCATCAGTGAAGATATGGGAAGCCACGCCCGGTGACGCTCAGAGATTAGTCCTGGCTATGCACTCAGAAATTGCTCCTGGCTTGGGGACCATATGGGATGTCGGGAGATCTAACCACAGTCCATTTTAGGCTAGTAAAACGCCTACAGCTTGTGTCACTCCTCCAGTCCCTATCTTCAACCCAATTTTTATCTGATCCTTGTAATTTCCTTGTCTTCTTTCTCTTCTGACCATAAGGTCCATTTTATTGTTTCTTGAACATTTTGTCCTATTCCTACCTTAAAACCTTTCAACCTCATATCCTTTGCTGAGATGGTGCCTCCTGAAAACCTGTATGACTCTCTCACTGATGAATTCAGGTCCTCTAATTGATTTCTTTTGATTAAAAATAAATATTTTTAATTAAAAATTAGAAAACAACTGGAAATTGAGCTCCAATGTGATCCCTCTTTACCACTCCTAGGGATATACCCTAGGAACACAAAAGCACAACATAAAAATGCCTTCTGCACACCTATATTCATTGCAGCACTATTCACAATAGCCAGAATCAGGAAACAATCTAGATGCCCAACAACAGATGAATGGCTAAAGAAACTGTGGTACATTTACACAATGAAATACAGCCTTCAGAAAAATGAAGCCATGAAAATTTCCTATCCATGGATGGACATGAAAACTATTATGCTGAGTGAAATAAATCAGAGGGAAAGAGAGAAACACACACAGAATAATCTCACTGATCCTTAGATTTTTAAGACTAAAAAGACATTATTGTTATAATCCCCAGAGATGAGGGCCAGAAAGACTGGCTCATGATATGAAGCTTACCACAAAGAATGGTGAGTGCAGTTAGAAAAATAACTACACTGATTTTTCAGGGAGGGACTTCAGAGCATAAAAACCGGCTAACCTTTGCAAAAGCTGGTTCCCTGTGTGTGACACCAGGTGGGGAAAATCCGCGAAAGTACACCGGCCCAGTGGGGCTCAGCTGTGAAAGACTGTGAGTGTGACCTGTCTATGTCTGTCTACTATCCTCTTGCGTGAAACTCTTGCGAGTGGGGCAAAAAGAGCCTCCAGAAACCTCGCTCGCCCAGACGCCATTTTCAGGGAGGGACTTCAGAGCATAAAAACCGGCTAACCTTTGCAAAAGCTGGTTCCCTGTGTGTGACACCAGGCGGGGAAAATCCGCGAAAGTACACCGGCCCAGTGGGGCTCAGCTGTGAAAGACCGTGAGTGTGACCTGTCTATGTCTGTCTACTGTCCTCTTGCGTGAAACTCTTGCGAGTGGGGCAAAAAGAGCCTCCAGAAACCTCGCTCGCCCAGACGCCATTTTCAGGGAGGGACTTCAGAGCATAAAAACCGGCTAACCTTTGCAAAAGCTGGCTCCCTGTGTGTGACACCAGGCGGGGAAAATCCGCGAAAGTACACCGGCCCAGTGGGGCTCAGCTGTGAAAGACTGTGAGTGTGACCTGTCTATGTCTGTCTACTGTCCTCTTGCGTGAAACTCTTGCGAGTGGGGCAAAAAGAGGCTCAGAGGAGCACGGCCGCTCCGCTTCGCTACGCGGCCGTGCACTCTTTCTAAGGAAAGAACTCCATTGCAACAAGAAGGAAAAATCACACTAAGAATGGCGCTATATCACAGAAGCAAACATTTCTCTCTGGACTGTCTTCTCTGTTGCATGCTCGGGCCTAAGATTTGACCCAGTGTGAGGCTTCATCCACGGAGGACTCCCCTCCCTTAGAGGCAAGTCAGCCCATCCAGAAAGGGAGGAGCCAGAGGAGTGTGCTGCCTACATCATATAGACAATGAATACCACCACAACACATAGAAAAACCCACAATACAAGTGTGACAATGGGGAAACAACGCAGGCCAGCATCAGACATAGAGAATGAAGATGACAATTCTGAGGACCAGATAATGACTGAACAACTAATCAACCTCTCAGATAAAGACTTTAGATTAGCAATATGGAAGGTGCTCAACAGACTCCAAGAAACCATGGATCGAGTTGAACAGAACACTAATAAGAACCAAGAAAATATGAAGGCAGAAATGACAAAACTCCAAACTGAAATAACATGTCAACTAACAGGACTGAAAAAGTCAGTAAACGAAGTGAATGACAAAATGGATAAGCTCTGGGACAGGGTATCAGAAGCTGAGAATAGACTTGGTGCTGTGGAAGATGAGATACATAACAATTCCATACAGCAGGAGAGATTGGACAAAAAACTTAAAGCAAATGAGCAGACAATGGAAAAATTAGTCAAAGAATGGGAACAGACGAAAATAGAAGTCTATGATAAGATCAACAGAACCAACTTAAGAATCATTGGAGTCCCAGAGACCCAGGAAGAAAATTTCCAGGAAGAATCAATGGTCAAGAACATCATTAAAGAGAAACTTCCAGAGCTAAAGAATATATGTGATCAAATCCTGCATGCCCGAAGAGTACCAACCAAAAGAGACCCCAGAAAAACCACCCCAAGACACATCCTAGTCACAATGACAAATCCCACAGATAGAGACAGAATTCTGAAAACAGCAAGATCAAAAGGGGAAATCATGTTCAAGCAAGCTTCCCTGAGATTTACAGCAGACCTGTCACCAGAAACGCTCAATGCCAGAAAGCAGTGGTGGGATATTGTGACAAGACTGAATGAAATGAATGCTTCACCCAGAATACTATACCCAGCAAAACTCACTTTCCAGTTTGATGGAAGAATACATGGTTTCACAGACAAAAAACAGCTCAGAAATTTCACAGACACAAAACCAGTCTTAAGAGAAAAACTGAAAGACCTAATCTAAGACAAGACTACCCAAAAGACACACCAAATTTTGAAATAAAGATGGCGTTAAATCCCAGGACAATTCTTTCTCTCAACGTCAATGGACTAAATGCACCAGTTAAGAGACACAGAGTGGCTAAATGGATCAAAAAACTCAATCCAACCTTCTGCTGCCTACAAGAAACGCACCTGAATAGTCAGAACAAACATAGACTCAAAATAAAAGGCTGGAGAAAAGTTATCCAAGCAAACAACACCCATAAAAAAGCTGGAGTGGCCATACTAATATCAGATAATGCAAACTTTATACTCAGGAAGGTTGTAAGGGACAAAGACGGACATTTTATATTAATCAAGGGGTACGTAGAGCAGGAAGAATTCACTCTCCTAAACATATATGCACCGAATGAGGGGCCAGCAAAATATTTAATACAACTGTTGACAAATCTGAAAAATAATATCAACAACAACACAATAATTGTGGGGGACCTTAACACGGCTTTGTCAACACTGGACAGGTCAACCAGACTGAAACCCAACAAGAATATACTAGACCTGAGGAGAGAAATGGAAGAAAGATGCCTAGTGGATATATAGGACACTCCATCCCCAGAAACCTGGATACACATTCTTCTCCAATGTACATGGGACATTCTCCAGGATAGACTACATGCTGGCACATAAAACATACCTCCATAAGATCAAGAGGATAGAAATTTTGCAGACTACCTTTGCTGACCACAAGGCTCTGAAATTATTTGTGAACTCCAAAGGGACTCAGAAGAAACACTTTAACACCTGGAAGTTAAACAGCCTCATGCTCAATAACCAGTGGGTCCGAGATGAAATCAAGGAGGAAATAAAAAGGTTCCTGGAAACAAATGACAATAAAGACACAAACTATCAGAACTTATGGGACACAGCAAAAGCAGTACTGAGAGGAAAATTTATAGCTTTGCAAGCACACATCAGGAAGGAAGAAGGAGCTTACCTGAGTAGCTTAATGACACAGCTAATAGAACTAGAAAATGCTCAACAAAAGGACCCAAGAATTTGGAAGACAGAAGGAAATAACAAAGTTGAGAGCAGAAATCAACGAAGTGGAAACTCAAAAAACAATCCGAAAGATCAACGAAAGCAGAAGTTGGTTCTTTGAAAAAATAAACAAGATTGATAGACCACTGGCAAACCTAACAAAGAAAGAGAGAGAGAGAAACTTGATAACTCGTATCAGGAATGAAAAAGGAGAGATCACTACTGATATGACAGAAATTCAAAGGGTAATCAGAAACTACTTTGAAAAACTCTACGCCACTAAAAATGAGAACCTGGAAGAAATGGATAAATTCTTGGACTCTTATAATCTTCCACGGTTGAAGGAAGAGGATGTAGCATATCTAAACACCCCCATCACCATTGATGAAATTAAAACAGTAATCAAATGTCTGCCGAAAAACAAAAGCCCAGGTCCAGATGGATTCACTAATGAATTCTATCAAACTTTCCAAGAGGAACTACTGCCAATCTTGGCAAGACTCTTTCATGAAATTGAACAAACAGAAACACTTCCAAATAGCTTTTATGAAGCCAACATCACCTTGATACCTAAACCAGACAGAGACGCTACCAAAAAAGAAAATTACAGACCAATATAACTGATGAATGCAGATGCAAAGATCCTCAACAAAATCCTGGCAAATCGGATTCAATGCCTCGTTAAGAAGATCATCCACTACGATCAAGTAGGTTTCATCCCAGGAATGCAAGGCTGGTTTAACATCCGTAAATCTATCAACATAATACACAACATCAATAACAAGAAAAATAAAAACCACATGATCATATCAATAGATGCAGAGAAAGCATTTGATAAGGTCCAACACCCATTCTTGATCAAAACTCTCAGAAAGATGGGAATGGAGGGAACCTTTCTCAATATAGTGAAGGCCATCTACCACAAGCCAGTGGCAAATATTATCCTCAATGGAGAAAAACTGAAAGCCTTCCCTCTAAATTCTGGCACAAGACAAGGCTGTCCTCTCTCACCACTCCTATTCAACATAGCACTGGAAGTACTTGCTATAGCGATTAGGCAAGAAAAGGATATCAAGGGAATCCAGATAGGAAAGGAAGAAGTCAAGCTCTCACTGTTTGCAGATGACATGATACTCTACTTAGAAAACCCTAAAGACTCTATCAAAAAGCTTCTAGAAACAATAGACTCATATAGCAAGGTGGCAGGCTACAAAATTAACACACAAAAATCAATGGCCTTTCTATATACCAATAGTAATAAGGATGAAATGGACATTAAGAAAACAACCCCATTCACAATAGTACCACACAAACTCAAATATCTTGGAATCAACTTGACTAAATGTGTGAAGGACCTATACAAAGAAAACTATAAAACTCTGCTCCAAGAAATAAGAGAGGACACACGGAAATGGAAACACATACCCTGCTCATGGATTGGCAGGATTAACATCATCAAAATGTCAATACTCCCCAAGGCATTATACAGATTTAATGCCATCCCTCTAAAGATACCCATGACATTCTTCAAAGAAGTGGATCAGACACTCTTGAAATTCATTTGGAACAATAAACACCCTCGAATAGCTAAAGCAATCATTGGGAAAAAGAATATGGGAGGAATTACTTTTCCCAACTTTAAACTGTACTACAAAGCAACAGTTATCAAAACAGCATGGTATTGGAATAAGGATAGGTCCTCAGATCAGTGGAATAGGCTTGAATACTCAGAAAATGTTCCCCAGACATACAACCATCTAATTTTTGATAAAGGAGCAGGAAATCCTAAATGGAGCAGGGAAAGCCTCTTCAACAAGTGGTGTTGGCACAATTGGATAGCCACTTGCAAAAAATTAAACTTAGACCCCCAGCTAACATCATGTACAAAGGTAAAATCCAAATGGATTAAAGAACTCGATATCAGCCCCAAAACCATAAGATATATAGAACAGCACATAGGCAAACACTACAGGACATTACAGGCATCTTCAAGGAGGAAACTGCACTCTCCAAGCAAGTGAAAGCAGAGATTAACAGATGGGAATATATTAAGCTGAGAAGCTTCTGCACCTCAAAGGAAATAGTGCCCAGGATACAAGAGCCACCCACTGAGTGGGAGAAACTATTCACCCAATACCCATCAGATAAGGGGCTAATCTCCAAAATATACAAGGCACTGACAGAACTTTACAAGAAAAAAAACATCTAACCCCATCAAAAAATGGGGAGAAGAAATGAACAGACACTTTGACAAAGAAGAAATACGCATGGCCAAAAGACACATGAAAAAATGTTCCACATCACTAATCATCAGGGAGATGCAAATCAAAACAACGATGAGATACCACCTCACACCACAGAGAATGGCACACATCACAAAGAATGAGAATAAACAGTGTTGGCGGGGATGTGGAGAGAAAGGAACTCTTATCCACTGCTGGTGGGAATGCTGTCTAGTTCAACCTTTATGGAAAGCGATATGGAGATTCCTCCAAAAACTGGAAATCGAGCTCCCATACGATCCAGCTATACCACTCCTAGGAATATACCCTAGGAACACAAAAATACAATACAAAAACCCCTTCCTTACACCTATATTCATTGCAGCTCTATTTACCATAGCAAGACTCTGGAAACAACCAAGATGCCCTTCAACAGACGAATGGCTAAAGAAACTGTGGTACATATACACAATGGAATATTATGCAGCTGTCAGGAGAGATGAAGTCATGAAATTTTCCTATACATGGATGTACATGGAATCTATTATGCTGAGTGAAATAAGTCAGAGAGAGAGAGAAAAACGCAGAATGGTCTTACTCATCTATGGGTTTTAAGAAAAATGAAAGACACCCTTGTAATAATAATTTTCAGACACAAAAGAGAAAAGAGCTGGAAGTTCCAGCTCACCTCAGGAAGCTCACCACAAAGAGTGATGAGTTTAGTTAGAGAAATAACTACATTTTGAACTGTCCTAATATTGAGAATGTATGAGGGAAATGTAGAGCCTGTTTAGGGTACAGGCGGGGGTTGGGTGGGGAGGAGGGAGATTAGGGACTTGGGTGATGGGAATGTTGCACTGGTGATGGGTGGTGTTCCTTTTATGACTGAAACCCAAACACAATCATGTATGTAATCAAGGTGTTTAAATAAAAAAAATTATGCATTAAAAAAAAAAAAAGAAAAATAACTACACTAACAACTACCAATGTTAATGAGTAGGAGAAGTAGAATGCCTGTCTTGAATACAGACAGGGGGTGTGGGAGGAGGGAGATAGAGGGCTTTGGTGGTGGGTGTTGCACTGGTGAAGGGAGGTGTTATTTGTGTGACTGAAACCAAACTACAATCATGTTTGCAATCACGGTGTTTAAATAAAGACGTTATATAAAAAAAAAGAAAGTGGAGTAGAGAGAAACAGATTCATTTCTTTATGCCAATAAGAATATGGAATAGAGAATGGTAAACTGACTTAAAGATTTGAGGTGGAATAGATAAAAATACTTCTTAAGAGTGGTAATTCAATTATTTAACAAATATTTATTGAGCAGCAACTACAGAACAGGCAGCTAGATACACAGGAATATTGCCATAGGCAGAATCTTGTTAAAGCATTTACAGATTAATTCTACTTAAGGGAAAGAACAATAAAAGTGTTTAATTCCATGAAGTAACCTCTCTGGCAAGAGTTGTTTTGACTCTGCAGCCTCTGACTTTAACTTTTAGAAGCACCACATGCACATCCCCAAATTTCCTTCTAACATAGACCCCCCACACACACAACTCACTTTTTTTCCCACCAGTATGCCAATCTTGTTCCTAATTTAGCCCTTAGAATAAGCCAGATTGTCAGTTTGCTATTCACTAATTTCTTCTCACCACAGCAATTGAAACTGATGATTGCAATATTGCTGGTTCCTTGTTGCACAATCAATTGTGTTCCAAGTGTAGGTAATCACTGTCACAGAGAGCTTCCAGGAACTCACAGGGCCAACGCAAAGTAAACAAGATCCCTCACTGCCTACTCTGTTCCAGCAATCCCCTATGGAGTCCTTATGATAGAAGATGGAACCAGTTCCTACTTTCCAGGAGCTCATATTTCAGTGGAAACAGCAAACACAACGAATTATTCAAAAAAAAAGTACTAAAGGAGGTCACCTTCAGTGGGGTGATGTGGGGTGAGAACAAGCTAGCCTCCTCTCCCTGAAGAAGTAATGCTTGAACTGAAATATAAAGAAAGTGCAAGAGAAGACCAGAAAGATATAACTCAAAGGACTGAGCACATACATTACATGCAACCATCCCAGGTTTGATTCCCAGTACTACCTGGGTACCCCCAGCACTGCCAGAGCAATCTCTGAGCATAAAGCTGAGGGTGTAGCTCCTGACTACCACTGGTAGTACCTTTAAAAAAAATAGACAGTGAATGTCTAAATACATAGGAAGAAAAATTATAGATGCAGCCTAGAAACAGAAAAGGCAGAAATAGGTAGTTATACCCAGGGCTCCTTGCATCTGGGTCAATTAGACCATGATGGACCCTGGAACCAGCTTTTGGAGGTCTCTAATCCCAGGCAAAAGAGCCTGAGTAAATTCTATAACTGATGGAAAGTCCCCCAAGAACCATCGATAAAAGAGGCCTGTTATGTGGTTGTTGCATTGATTCTAGGTGAACCAAGGTATGATTCAACCAGACATAAAACATGAGCATATGCTATGAATCAGGATAGTGGATAGCACATGCACAAGTGTGAATCTCTGATAAGCTGCCCTTGTTCTTTAAGTTTAAAAGCTACTAAACAGGACTCAAGTACTCTTTATAAAGATGCCAGCCAGTGGGCCACTTGATCATGCAAAGTGTTTTTATCTGCCCATATCCAGCTGACAAACATTCTTAGGAAAATTCTTCAAAGAGAACCACCATGATCTCCTCATATGTGAGGTATAAAGAAATATAATAAAGGAATAACAGTTGGCAATGATCAAAAGCAAAATAACATGAGAATTTCTCTACAGGACTGACCTGGCCATGAGGGAGGAGGATAAGTCACTGAGATAATGGTGGAAGTAGGCACTGTCAGAGGGAGTTGTGTTAGAATATTGTATGAATGAAACCCTTCATTACCAGTGTTGTTGCTCACAATGTCTTTCTTTTTACATTTTTATTATTTTTCAATATATTTCTTTTTTTAAATGGGAATCACAAGATTCAAATTCAAGCATCATAGCAAAGCACATACCTTTGTGGAAAATACTTCTACTTATAGTTTTGTAATACTTTCCTAACAACTCATTAAACCATATAATACTCCCCCTTCTACCGATCACAGCAGTTCCCTGGCACACAATCCATCCATTTGCATATATTTCATCAGTCCAGCTAGAGCTTGAGCAGAAAGAGATTAAAAAAAAAAAAGAAGAGTACTTGGCTCACAGGCCAGCATCTGATACTACAAGCCATTGAGTTCAGAGTGACAGCTCATCTTGATTTACCCAAAACTTTCCAAAATTTAACAGTGTAAATTTTATGGTCTACCAAGAACTCTCTCATCCTGGGAAAGCAGGAATAGCTGATCATCCTATTGCAATTACTACAGTTATAAGTATCAATACAGGCCAACAGGATGCTGTACCAGAAACATAGAAGAACAGGTATTTCTTACATGGGTTTTCTTTCTCTGTGATTCAGGCCTCCTCCCCCAGCACTGAAAATTAAAATATTGGACCAGTGGTTTCGGGTCACGCATTCCAACAACTGCTTTCACTGAATTCTCATAACCCTTCATGGACAGAAAAATTTTATCCACTTGAAAGATGAGTAGGAGGAAAGTCTTCAATGGCTCGGCAGGGAGCATCATTTCCCACTACTCTTTCAGCTGTTGTCCAAATTTCCAGGAGAAAATTGTTCACTGGCTTCCTGCTCCCCTAGCAGGGGCAAAGAAGAATGGGATTTATGGGTGATTCACTGTCGTCATACTGATGCATGAGTTCCTTTCTGCCAATTTCTTCATGTTCCTATAGAGGGATAGATTAGTTTAGTGAAAACAAGCTTCACATTAAGTGACTAAAAAACAGCAAGCAAAGTTCAGTTTAGTGCCAGAGCAAACTTCTCCAGTGTCACTCTCTCCAGATGGACTTTGAATTGGGATTCAAAGTGTGCTGCCCAAATCTAGGACTTTATTTCTCATTTAACTGTTGATGCTGTATCAGAGGATCCAGAGGTAGGAGAAGGATGATGGTGGCATTTAGGGTTAACAATTAATTAGACCCCACTACAATAGACAAAGGATTCAGAAAACTGTTTTTCAAACATTAGTAACTGCACTCTGGAAACCACACCTCATAGGAACTCAATCAATTCTTGTTAACGCTCTCACCCCAGACAAACAGCGTGGAAGAAAAGCTGTTTTAGGCAACATGATCAGCCTTTTGCTGTCGTTCATTAAGGGTTTAGCAGCTCGGTATTGATTTCCCTGCAGCTGCTTCTGAACTTTAATTCCTGCAGCAGAAAAACAAGGCATTGTCTGCGACATTTCCTGTCCAAGTGGCGGGTAACAACCATTCCTGGGAAGCTGATTTCCCCAGTGATAACAGCAGACAGTAGGATGCCCATGACTCAGCTTTTGTCTGTTGAGAAGAGTGGTTTCTGGAGCTGGAGAAGAATAGTGAAGGAGCTGCAGGTTCACCTCTAGCCACAGTCAGCAAAGCCTTCAAACCCTGCCTTTGGAGTTTCCCTGACCACCCATTTCTCCACTGCCTTCCAGACACCAGCTTTCAGACGCTATCTTGTATTTTTATCCTTTTGTTACATTCAGGCTTCTTTTAAATATTTATTCCTAGTGTTGAGTCTGCAAAAGGGATGACCTTTAATTTTGGGGTGTAACCTTTTAACTTTTGTGTTTTTCTGACTTGAAAATATTATTTCATTTTTATATTAGCTAGTTTTTTCCTAATTGCCCAAAGTCCCTGATAGCCCTCACAGCCAGGCAGATTCCCCAAACCTAAGGTAGCCTGGCCCCTGAAGATAAGGAGAACCCAGGCACACTTGACAAATATTTCCTTGACAGAAAATTTAAACTTACACATCTGTGTAACCTATGTTGGAATGGATATTTTTGACATAGTATGTTCTTAGTTTTTAATAGGAATAGTGATTTCTTAGTAATAGATGGGATGGCAAGGGGACAACTGATTCCTGGAACCAGGCTGTAAATCACAAAGAACATTTCAAGAAATGCAAGGACATCTTGTTTTTCATCAGACACCTTGATCCCAGCAGAGGAGATTCCCACAGAGGATAGATAGCCCTTAAAGATTAGGGGAGAAATAATTGCACACAGTCACTAAAAAAAAAGGAATAACACATAGATGGAATTAATAGATATAGAATAGGGTGAAATCTAGTTTAATGCTATTCTCAATTCTGTCTGGCTTGCTTGAAGTATGATATAACGTAACAAGTCTCCCTTCCCCAATCACTCCAGTCACTATGATGTCAAGAGAATGGGTTCTCCATCCTGTGGATTGGGAGACCACCTGAAGAGTTCAACCCGTATCTCTGCATACCATCAATCTAGGAGTTGGGTGGGGGGTGGTAAAATGATGTCATGAAGATGCTGAACAGACAGGTTCTCCACCCTGTGGATTGGGAGACCACCTGAAGAGGTCAATCCATATCTCTACATAGCATCAGTTTAGGAGTGGGGGTGGGGGTAAATGATGTCATGAAGGGGCTGAACAGACAGAAAATTATGCCTTTTCTGTAAAAAAAATCACTGGATGATTCAAACTGTATAAACCTATGAAATGCTTTGACCTGTATACTCATCATCATACGAATTCCCTTAAATGTTTGTAAATTTGGATACTCAAGGTCTCTCTACAGCCTGAATTCCTGGCTGCGGTGACTCCCCAGAATTCTGGAAAGGAAATAAACCTGCATGTGATTGCATCCTTAAGGTTGGTGGCTCCTCATTAGGCGGCTGGCGTTTTTCTTCCTGGGACCCCTGGACATCCCGATCCCTGGGACCATCACCGAGTTCGAGGGCTCTCCAGCCCCCAGACCCCATTCCGGGGTCAGGCCATTTGGGTGGATTTAACACTAGGAATTAAACTATGAGCCTTAAAGGGGCCGGAGAGATAGCACAGTGGTAGGGCATTTGTCTTGCAAGCAGCCAATACAGGACAGACGGTGATTTGAATCCCGGCATCCCATATGGTCCCCTGAGCCTGCCAGGAGCAATTTCTAAGCACAGAGCCAGAAGTAACCCCTGAGCATCACTGGGTGTGACCCTAAATTAATTAATTAATTAATTAATTAATTTCAAAAAAGAACCTTAATCATCTTCTCTTGTAAGCACCTCTCTAGTATTTTATCAACTCTGCAATATCCCCACCAAGTGGCCATTTTATTTTGCTTAAATACCTCTGAGAATAGGAAACTCACCCCCTCGGCCTAAATATTACTGCCTCCCAGGAAAACTCTGAGAGGCAAAAAACTTCATTTTGGTAGAATCGAAATATGCCTTGCCAAAATACATTATTTCCACTAGACTCCTGGCATATCCCCAATAAAGGACAGAGAATCTTTTTATCTACTCAAAAATATCAACACATTGTCCAGCATATAGTAGGCACCAGCATTCATTAAATCAACTAATGAACTCACTAGCTGGGGGAAAACTAACCAAAGTCATCCAAACTTCAGACAAAACTGACAAAACTGGCCTAGTTGATTTCTATATAAACTGCAGATGTTTGGCTCTAAATGATTAAATGTTCCCCTTTACCTTTTTTTTAGAGAGGTTGGCAGGGGCCTTTTACCTCTAAGTCTATAAAAAGGATTCTTTAGTATCTCAACCCACTGTAGGATAAGACTAAATGTCATTCATTAGAAGTATGGACAACTCAGACATTACTTTTACTTATTAACTGAGCAACTTTGTGAGAACTACTTAAATGATTTGTGGAACGGGTATAGAGTTTTGAAAAAAGAAAAAGGTGCTTGGGATAAATATCAGCCAGTATTATTGTTCTCACCATACTGCTTTGAGGCATCTAGAAATTCTAGACAGTGGTCCTGGCTCTCTTCAAGGAAGACCTGGACCACATACACACCCCTATGATGATGAAAAAAACACTCCAAGGTGGACCTAAGTGGGCCTCCCAATGTTCTCTCCTTTTCACCCTATAAAACTCAACTTTGAGTTCCTCCAATGGGTATGGCTTTGTATGCATCCATATCTTCTCATAGATATCTGTGAAGAAAGAATCAGGGCTCAGAAAAGTTAAGTAAGTCTCAAAAGATAGGCAGGTAATTCGAAACAGAGCTGAAATCTTATCCTAGAGTTGCTAGCTCCAGAGCTTTATGTGTGTGATTCTTTCACTTTTGTGTATTGTGTCAGGGCTTCATATATGTAAAGAAAGTGGTCTACCACTTTAGCTTCTCTTTATATTTTCCAGCTCAAAGTGGTAGAGCACATGCTTGATCTCTAACACTGTTTTCTCACCCACCCCACCCCCATGTCAGCATTGCCAGGTGTGATCATGGTAACACTTGAGCTTCACTGGGAGTGATCCTTGGATCCCTCAGGAGAGACCCGAATAAAGAAAGGTGGGCCCTAAAATGTAGTTCAGTGGCTTTAAAGCTCTTGCTATGCAAGCATGAAGTCCCACATTCAAACCCTGGTCCTTCATGTGCACACCAAGGCAACCCTGGCAGCTGAGGGCAGAACTTGTGGTTCCTCAGTCAGCAAGCCAAAAGCCTCACCTGTCACTCAGCAGCCACACAGAGACTCTGGTCTGTCTCCCACAGGTCTTTATAATGTTTAAGTCTTCTTAAAAGCCAGAGTTCTCCTTGATCTTCCCTGTCCTTTTGTCATTGCCCAGAAAAAAAAATTTCCAGGGTTCATTTGCATGGATGGCAACCCCTCCTCCACTCACAGAGACATCTCAAAGCAGTCCCATGACTCATTGCATGCATCTACTCCTGCCTCATCCTCAAGGCCAGAGGAACTAAGACATGAATGCAAGAAGGAAGACCAAGTCAGGAAAAACTATTGGGAAGTATTTGCAATAGCCCAGATAAAATATAGGCAGATGGACTGAGAGGAAGGGAAGAGCCCAGGAATGATTGTGTAGCTGTAGTGCCATGGCTAGCAGCAGGCAGCACAGGCAGGCTAGGATAACATAGAAAGCCACATCTATGAGGTACCCAGGGAGTCATGCAGCCTAGTGTCTGCATCTGGTAGTCATGTAATCAATTCTCCTAACACACTTGAGTGTGGGTTGGACATAGTGGCTCTTTTCTCTCAAATAAAATATAGCCAAAGAGATATGATGTTTCTTTTAAAATTAGGTTATTAAATTTCCCCCTTCCATCTTCCTTGCTTTTTCTCTTTACTCTCACTCCTATGAAAGGCATTTGCTCAGGTATTTGCTGGTCTCATGTTAGGCTCCATATAGTAAGGAATTGAGAGAGGTTGGCAGCCAATTTCCAGTCAGTGCCCAATTGGTAACATTATAAAAGAACATAGAAGTGAATTTTTCTCCATCAAGTACAAAGATATCTGCTGTCCCAGTTACTTGTTTTAAAGTACTAGAAGAGAAAGGGAGCCTGAGCCTGAAGAACTTCCCTCAGCTCTGCCTTGATCCCTCTCCCAGAGAAGCAGAGCTAATAAATGGTGGTATGAGCTATTAATATTTGTCACAAAGGAGCCAGAGTGATAGTGCAGTGGCATTAGCCTTGCATGTGGCCAACCCAGGTTCTATTCCCAGTACTCCAACCCACCAGGAGTTGATCTCTCGGTGCAGAATCCAAGAATAACCTCATGTGTGGACCCCCAAGAAATATTTGACACACAGCTATAGATAACAAGGACACAACAAATGAAATGGTTTTCATTACACAAGGAGTCTGTGGGGACCAGTGAGATGCCCAGGGAGAAAGAGACAAATGATTCCATAGATACTATGGATTAGCAATGCCATTCACCCAAATGGTAAAGCACGTTCTGCAGAAGTAAAACTGAAAAATTTGACCATGTGAACTTTAAAATTCCTAATATATATATATATATATATATATATATATATATATATATATATATATATATATATATGTAAATGATGATTTCAGAGGTTAGATTCATGATGTGGAGCATAGAAGAAAAATCTTGACAAGAAAGAATATGTTGGAAGTCATTAGGCTCCCCTTCTAGAGACATTTGGAATAAGTTTATTTTTTCACCCGCATGCCTGCTTTTGAAGTATTTTAGAAGATTATTTGTGTCTCCCTGGAGTCTGGAATAGGCATCTCTACTTCCATCCACTTATTCTCAGATAAGTTGCTCCTGAGTGCACATCCTGCCTCTGAATTTCTCAGCTATGGATTTTCTATTTCACCATCTCTGATTTAATGGTTGTGGGAAAATAACTTAATTTTTTATTTCCTGGAAAAATCTTAATTTTCTATAAAACAAGGATGTCTTTGAAGTACAAGAAAATGATGTATGAAAAGCATTTAGCCATGTGCCTAGCAAATGATAAGTACTCAATAAATAAGTTATCTTAAATAATCACAGCACCTAGGATAGTATCATCCACATTATGTGAACATGTCATTTATGACTTTTTAAAATGTGTAATCACCTTTAGCAAATAAATCAAAGCTATTTGTTTTAATAATATTTTATCTAACCCATATATCTAAAATATTATCATTTTAATATATGAAAATATAAAATGTTCATAAGATATTTTAAATATTTTTATTATTTTAAGTCTTTGAAATCCAATGTATATTTTATACTTAGAAGACAACTCAATTCAGACACTAAATTTTTATCAGAAATACTTAATCTGTGTTTAGAGCTCAGAGAAATACATAGAAAAAGATTCACATATGAATTCTAAACATAATTAAGTGTTTTCCAATAAGTTAAGTATCCTCTTAAATTTTAAATTAATTTAAATTAAAACTTTATTTACTCATTTGCACCAGATCTATTGCAAACATCAGTAGAGTTGTATCAGAGGTTATAATATTAGATAAAGATATTTAACACTTAATTTCACTGTAAGACTATATTGGTTTCTTCGTTGCTACTGTTAAATCAGTTCTTTAAGAATTAGCAACTAAAATGAAATGAAAGGTGCAAGAAATGTATAGGAGCAAAATCTATAAGGAAAATTTGAGGAGGAGCTGAAGGAGACTGGTAGGGCTGGCCTCACATCTATACAAAACAGAGAAAATGAAAGAGTGGTCGGGAGGCAGAGCCTGGACTATAACATAGATAGATAGATAGATAGATAGATAGATAGATAGATAGATAGATAGATAGATAGATAGATAGATAGATAGATAGATAGATAGATAGATAGATAGATAGATAGATAGATAGATAGATAGATAGATAGATAGATAGATAGAGATAGGTAGGTAGATAGATAGATAGATAGATAGATAGATAGATAGATAGATAGATAGATAGATAGATAGATAGATACAATTGTACCTTGCTTAACAATGAAGGCATTGTTCTTAGAAAATAATTGTTGGTGAATTTCCTCATTGTGTGTGGCTACCAACCTAAACTGTGCAGCCTAACACACACCTAGGTGAAAGGGTACAACCTATAGGACTCCTGGTTGGGTCCAGTTTGTGGTTTTTCATTGAATAAATATCATTATTTAACACATGACCATGGTTCTAATTAAGCTTCATAAAAGCTGATGAAAACTATATTAGTTTTCCCTTGCTGCTATAACAAATTTAGCACCTTAAAGCAACACAAGTTTACAGCATGGTCCTAAGCCAATTCTTTCAACTGAACCCAGGCATGAATCCTGCTACATTGCTTTCTGAGGCCCAATGGATAAATCTCCTTCCTTTCCCTTTCCAAATGGTACAGGTCATCCACCTTCTTGGATCACAATTCTACCCACCCCTTTAAATCAACATCACCAGTCAAGCTTTTCTCAGGGCACATTTCATGCCCACTTTATAGCCCATCCTCCATCTGCACTTCTCTTTCTAACAACTGGGAACAGTTCTTCAGTTTTAAGTTCTTTTATTGTTCTTAAGGAGTCATGTAATTCAACTGAGCCCACCTAGCTAATCTCCAGCAACCTTCCCATTTCATGGATAGCTAAGTATCAACTTATTTCATCTGCAACTCTAACACCCATTTCCATTATAAGGGACATAGTTACCAGAGATGAGGTCCTCTTGGGAAGCATTATTCTGCCTGCACAGGAGTCCGTAAGCCAAAGTTGTTCCTTAGAGAGCTCCAGTTCTCAGAAGAACTGGCCTGCTTATTTCTCTGCTGTACTTAGACATAGGCTGGGAGCAGCTTTCCAATGCACCCCTGATAGCATAGGACAAAATAGTTAGAGTTTTCCATCAGTTGCACCCAAAAGGTACATTTTTGTGGAACTCATTTGCCTTTTATATTATTAACAGAAAAAAATGAATGATAACCCTTTCCTTCTATGGCACTTCAAAGAGATGCAAAAATGACAGGAAAATTCTTGGAAAGCTGTTAGATAAAATGAAAGAAATCTCATCAAAACTGACAGGCAGAAAACCCCTGGAATCCTAGCTGGTCCAAAAATCACTAAGAAGTCTCTCTAAATCTGAGTTGTTGTAACAAATAACCTTTAACACGGCAAATTACTAGTAATCAAACCACCCCCAAAATACAGGAATTAAGAGATTTCAGAGATCAATAAATCACACCTCAAAAGCTGGAATTGTTCACCCAATCATACTTTAGTATTGATGTTGTATCTTTCCTTGGAGAGGACTCCAGTTATGAACAAACCGGGGGCATGATCGATTCATTTCACTGGAGTCTCACTCTCTGATTTAGTGATTTCTAGTCAAGGAGGACCACTGGAACAACTATTTCCCCAAGTGATCTTGTGTTTCTAAGAATTATATTAATGAACTGTATATATTAATATTGGAAACTGAACAAAGCCAAGAACATCTCCCAGGCAAAAAATATTCTACAGAGTTCTAAGTCTGAATCTCAACTGAATACAACATGATATCTTCTTTTGAGACTCACTTTGTCTCTCAGCATTTCAGTTTTCCTCTCTGCAAGATTGGTTACTCCTCTTCCAATTGGTTACTGTGATGAGTAAGTATATGAGAATAGTGACTGAGATATAGTGGGAACTTCAATTTCTGGCATGTCCAAAAATAGTCATTGCAAGGTAGAATGCGACTAAGAAATAAGAGATGTGAGCAGATGGTGGGGAGAGATACAGCTATGACTCCAGTTCACTCTGTTGCTAGTCTGCTTCCAAGATGGCATCTACTTATCCCTACTATTTGTATTTTAACTCTTGTGTGGTCCCATCCTACATATAACAAAGCTGAGCTATGTGACCCACAGAATATAACAGGAATGGTGGTATGTTACTTCTGATATTAGATTATAAAAAGCTGTATAACTCTCCTGTGATTCTCTCACTCTCCCTATGGACCATTTGCTCTATAGGAAGCCAGCTTTTATGTGTGAAAACACTCATCCTATGGACAAGTTTGCATATGAGGACCCAGCCAACAATCATATGAACGCTGGTCCAAACTGAAAATGATTATAACCTCCTGAGAGGCTCTGAGTCAGAATCACCTAAATAAGCCATTGAATTTCTGTCCCAGGAAAACTATAAAATAATAAAAATTTTTTTAAGAAATATACATTTGGGGGTAATCTGTTATGCATAGGAGGGCCTGATGGATTGTCTAATGGTATGGTCAGAAAAAGAGGAGACAAATATAGAACATTCTGAACTCTGATTATATTTACAACACTCTACAGTCAAGTAACTCAAATTGGGAAAATCTACGAATCTATGCCTGCCCAGTGGGGCCTGACCATGAGAAATTGTGAGTGCTGCCTGTGTCTGTCTGTCTCCTGTCCTGTCACTTGAACCTCTTGAGAGTGGGCCGAAAAGAGGCTCCAGAAAACTTGCTCTCCCAGAGGCTCATTCAAGGGCGGGCACACCAAGGAACTGCTTCACAAGAAGTCAGGTCCTCTGTTTGTGACATCAGGCTGGGAAAATCTACGAAACTATGCCTGCCCAGTGGGGCCCAACCGTGAGGAATTGTGAGTGCTGCCTGTGTCTGTCTGTCTCCTGTCCTGTCGCTTAAACCTCTTGGGAGTGG
Organism: Suncus etruscus; assembly: GCF_024139225.1. Classification (NCBI taxonomy): domain Eukaryota; kingdom Metazoa; phylum Chordata; class Mammalia; order Eulipotyphla; family Soricidae; genus Suncus; species Suncus etruscus. The sequence goes on along the minus strand of NC_064856.1, from coordinate 22,777,386 downwards.
ACCAAAAAGAACCTCCAGCAAAGCACGGCCGCTCCGCTTCACTAAGTGGCCATGCGCTCTTTCTAAGGAAAGAATGCCATTGAAACAAGAAGAAAAAATTCACACTAAGAACTGTGCTGGAGGCTGAACTCTGCTGGAACTAAGATGCCAGCACCACTATCTGCCTGTCCTCTGTGCTCTTCTCCATTTTCGGCCTGATTTCATCCTGTGTGTGGCTCATCTGAGGATGGCTCGCCTTCCCTGGAGCCTTCCCTGGAGCTGACCTTACATGCCCAGAAAGGTGGAGCCTTCCCTGGAGCTGACCTTATATGCCCAGAAAGGGAAAACCACTAACTCTGCTGGAACTCAGATGCCAGCACCCATATCTGCCTGTCTTGTGTGCTGTGCTACATTTTCGGCCTGATTTTATTCTGTGTGTGGCTCATCTGAGGACGGCTCACCTTCCCTGGAGACTTCCCTGGAGGTGAGTTTACAAGCCCAGAAAGGTTGGAGCCAGAGGAGCATGGCCGCTCCACTTCACTTCCCGGCCATGCACATCATTTAGCCAATGAATACAACCACAACACGTAGAAAAATCCACAATACAAGTGTGACAATGGGGAAACAACACAGGCCAGCACCAGACATAGAGAATGACGATGGCAACTCTGATGACTTGAACATGGCCAACCAACTAGTCAGTCTCTCAGATAAGGAGTTTAGAGTCACAATATGGAAGATGTTCAAAGAACTCAAAGAAAATATAGAATAGAACACTAATAAGAATCAAGAGAATATGAAGATAAAAATCAGAAAACTCCAAACTGAAATTTCAGGTAAAATAACAGGTCTGAAAAGTTCAGTAGATGAATTGAAGAAAAACATGGTTGAGCTTTCCCACGGCTTAACAGCAGCTGAGGATAGAATTACTACACTGGAAGATGAGATGAATAACAATTCCATACTGCAGAAGAAATTGGAAAAAAAGCCTTAAAGCAAATGATCAAACAATGGAAAAATTACTCAAAGAATGGGAACAGATGAAAATAGAAGTCTATGATAAGCTCAATAGAAACAACTTAAGAATCATTGGAGTCCCAGAGACCCAGGAAGAAAATCTCCAGGAAGAATCAATGGTCAAGAACATCATTAAAGACAAACTACCAGAGCTAATGAATACATTACAATCAAATCCTGCATGCCCAAAGAGTACCAACTAAAAAAGACCCCAGAAAAAACACCCCAAGACACATCCTAGTCACAATGATGAATCCCACAGATAGAGACAGAATTCTGAAAGCAGCAATTGAAAAGAGAAATAACATTCAAGGGAGCATCCTTGAGATTTACTGCAGACCTGTCACTGGAAACACTCAAGGCCAGAAGGCAGTGGTGGGATATAGTGACAAAACTCAATGAAATAAATGCTTCGCCTAGAATACTGCACCCAGAAAAACTCACTTTCAGGTTTGAAGGAACAATACATGGTTTCACAGACAAACAACAGCTCAGAAACTTTACAGAATCAAAACCATTCTTAAAAGAAAAACTGAACAGCTTACTTTAAGACAAGACTGACCAAGAGACACACCAAACTCCAATATAAAGATGGCACCAACTTTCTCTCAATGTCAGTGGACTAAATGCAACTGTTAAGAGACACAGAGTGGCTAAATGGGTCAAAAAACTCAATCCAACCTTCTGCTGCCTACAAGAAATGCACCTAAATTGTCAGAACAAACATAGACTCAAAATAAAAGGCTGGAGGAAAATCATCCAAGCAAACAACACCCATAAGAAACGTGGAGTGGCCATACTAATATCAGATGATGCAAACTTTATACTTAGGAAAGTTGTAAGGGATAAAGATGGACATTTTGTATTAATAAAGGGATATGTACAGCAGGAAGAAATCACTCTCCTAAACATAAATGCACCAAATGAGGGGCCAGCAAAATATTTAATAAAATTGTTGACAAATACAAAAAAATAATATTAATAACAACACAATAATTGTGGGAGACCTCAATATGGCATTGTCAACACTTGACAGGTCAAACAGACTGAAACCCAACAAGAATATACTAGACCTGAAAAGAGAAATAGAAGAAAGAGGCCTAGTAGATATATACAAGACACTCCACTCCCAGAAGCCTGGATACACATGGGACATTCTCCAGGATAGACTACATGCTGGCACATAAAATATACCTCCATAATATCAAGAGGATAGAAATTTTGCAGGCTACCTTCACTGACCACAAGGCCCTGAAACTATATGTGAACTACAAAGGGACACAAAAGAAAAACTTTAATACCTGGAAGTTAAACAGCCTAATACTGAATAACCAGTGGGTCCAAGAGGAAATCAAAGAGGAAATCAAAACCTTCCTAGAAACAAAAGACAATGGAGACACAAACTATCAGAACCTATGGGACACAGCAAAATCAGTAATGAGAGGAAAATTTATAGCTTTGCAAGCACACATCAGGAAAGAAGAAGGGGCATACCTGAATAGCTTAATGACGCAGCTCATAGAATTATAAAGTACTCAACAAAAGGACCCAAGAATAGGGAGACAGAATGAAATAACAAAGCTGAGAGCAGAAATCAATAAAGTGGAAACCCAAAAAAACAATCCAAAAGATCAACGAAAGCAGAAGTTGATTCTTTGAAAAAAAAATTAGCAAAATTGATAGACCACTGGCAAAACTAACAAAGAAAGAGAGAGAGAAACTTGATAACTCGTATTAGAAATGAAAAAGGAAAGATCACTACTGATATGTTAGAAATCCAAAGGGTAATCAGAAACTACTTTGAGAAACTCTATGCCACTAAAAATAAAAACCTGGAAAAAATGGATAAATTTTTGGACTCTTATAATCTTCCACGGTTCAATGAAGAGGATGTAGCATATCTAAACACACCCATCACTATTGAGGAAATTAAGACAGTAATCAATTGTCTGCCGAAAAAGAAAAGTCCAGGGCCAAATAGATTTACTAGTGAATTCTTTCAAACCTTTCAAGAGGAACTTCTACCAATCCTGGCAAGACTCTTTTATGAAATCGAAAAAACAGGAACACTTCCAAATAGCTTTTATGAAGCCAACATCACCTTGATACCTAAACCAGAGAGAGATGCTACCAAAAAAGAAAATTACAGACCAATATCGCTGATGAATACAGATGCAAAGATCCTCAACAAAATCCTGACAAATAGGATTCAATGCCTCATTAAGAAGACCATCCACTACGATCAAGTAGGTTTCATCCCAGGAATGCAAGGCTGGTTTAACATCTATAAATCTATCAACATAATACACAATGTCAACAACAAGAAAAATAGAAATCACATGATCATATCAATAGATGCAGAGAAAGCATTTGATAAGGTCCAACACCCATTCTTGATCAAAACTCTCAGCAAAATGGGAATGGAAGGAACCTTTCTCAATATAGTTAAGGCCATCTACCACAAGTCAGAGGCAAATATTGTCCTCAATGGAGAAAAACTAAAAGCCTTTCCTCTAAATTCTGGCACAAGACAAGGCTGTCCTCTCTCACCACTCCTATTCAACATAGCACTGGAAGTACTCGCTATAGCGACTAGGCAAGTAAAAGATATCAAGGGAATCCAGATAGGAAAGGAAGAAGTCAAACTCTCGCTGTTTGCAGATGACATGATACTCTACCTACAAACCCTAAAGTCCCTATGAAAAAGCTTCTAGAAACAATAGACTCATATAGCAAGGTGGCAGGCTACAAAATTAACACACAAAAATCAATGGTCTTTCTATACACCAATAATAATAAGGAAGAAATGGACATTAAGAAAACAACCCCATTCACAATAGTGCCACAAAAACCCAAATATCTTGGAATCAACTTGACTAAAAATGTGAAGGACCTATAAAAAGAAAACTATAAAACTCTGCTCCAAGAAATAAGAGAGGACACGTGGAAATGGAAGCACTTACCCTGCTCATGGATTGGTAGGATTAACATCATTAAAATGGCAATACTCCCCAAGACATTATACAGATTTAATGCAATCCCTCTAAAGATACCCATGATATTCTTCAAAGAAGTGGATCAGGAATTTTTGAAATTCATATGAAACAATAAGCACCCTAGAATAGCTAAAGCAATCATTGGGAAAAAGAATATGGGAGGAATTACTTTCCCCAACTTTAAACTGTACTACAAAGCAATAGTTATCAAAAGAGCATTGAAATAAAGACAGGCCCTCAGATCAGTGGAATAGGCTTGAATACTCAGAGAATGTTCCCCAGACATACAATCACCTAATTTTTGATAAAGAAATCCTAAATGGAGCAAGAAAGCCTCTTCAACAAGTGGTGTTGGCACAACTGGCTAGCCACTTGCAAAAAATTGAACTTAGACCCCCAGCTAACATCATGTACGAAGGTTAAATCCAAATGCATGAAAGACCTCGATATCAGACCCAAAACCATAAGATATATAGAACACTCCAGGACATTGAGAATAAGGGCATCTTCAAAGAGGAAACTTCACTCTCCAAGCACGTGAAATCAGAAATTAACAGATGGAAATATATTAAACTGAGAAGCTTCTGCACCTCAAAAGAAATAATGCCCAGGATACAAGAGCCCCCCACTGAGTGGGAGAAACTATTCACCCAATACCCATCAGACAAGGAGCTAATCTCCAAAATATACAGAGCACTGACAGAACTTTACAAGAAAAAAAATCTAATCCCATAAAAAAAAAATGGGGAGAAGAAATGGACAGACACTTTGACAAAGAAGAAATACAAATGGCCAAAAGACACATGAAAAAATGCTCCACATCACTAATCATCAGGGAGATGCAAATCAAAACAACAATGAGATACCACCTCACACCACAGAGAATGGCACACTTCACAAAGAATGATAACAAACAGTGTTGGCCGGGATGTGGAGAGAAAGGAACTCTTATCCACTGCTGGTAGGAATGCCGTCTAGTTCAACTTTATAAAAAGCAATATGGAGATTCCTCCAAAAACTGGAAATCGAGCTCCCATACAACCCAGCTATACCACTCCTAGGAATATACCCTAGGAACACAAAAATACAATACAAAAATCCCTTCCTTACACCTATATTCATTGCAGCACTATTTACCATAGCAAGACTCTGGAAACAGCCAAGATACCCTTCAACAGATGAATGGCTAAAGAAACTGTGGTACATATACACAATGGAATGTTATGCCGCTGTCAGGAGAGATGAAGTCATGAAATTTTCCTATACATGGATGTACATGGAATCTTTATGCTTAGTGAAATAAGTCAGAGAGAGAGAAAGACGCAGAATGGTCTCACTCATGTATGGGTTTTAAGAAAAATGAAAGACATTCTTGCAATAATAACTTTCAGACACAAAAGAGAAATGAGCTGGAAGTTACAGCTCACCTCATGAAGCTCAGCACAAACAGGGATGAGTTTAGTTAGAGAAATAACTAAGTTTCCAACTATCCTAATAATGAGAATGTACGAGGGAAATAGAAAGCCTGTCTAGAGTACAGGCAGGGGTTGGGTGGGGAGGAGGGAGATTTGGGACATTGGTGATGGGAATGTTGCACTGGTGATGGGTGGTGCTCTTTACATGACTGAAACCCAAACACAATCATGTATGTAATAAAGTTGTTTAAATAAATAAAAAAAGAAAAAAAGTAACTCAAATTGTCTGTTCTCTGCAACTCAATAAAAATAATACATTCATCTGTATTCATATGTAGCAAGTGTCATGAAAGCATTTTTATACAAAATACTGATTCTGTTATTCTCAGGTAAAAAATAATCTCATGTGAAAACAATATAATGCACAGATATGTTCATCCCAGCTTTATCTGATGGCTTTAAAAGCTAAATGATAAATCCACAATAGATAAATTGTCAGACAGTAGCATCTTCAGTTACAAGATGCCTCAACTTCTTTCCTACTTAATTGCCACTCTTTTCCCATTACAGAGACACAGAAAAGAAATAAAGTCATTTGCCCTAGATTTTATAGCTCTTAATCATTTAGGACAGATAAAATAATATAATTAGAACTATAATTTGCTATGTGATAAGCACCATTCTAAGTATTTTGATAAAACTATTCCATCCTGATTTGTTTAAATCTACAGTGCTCACAATTCAATTAAAAACAATTTTGTGAGCTAGATTCTGTGCCATAGACTTTTTATGTATTATATTCCTTCATTCTTACAATGCAGTAAGTATGAACTATTGTTAGATTAAACTTATGGATAAGGAATCTAGTATCCACAAAATAAACTAGTTATTATGTTATTTGACTTCATCAAAAGAAAAGTTTCAGTAAAATATAAGCCTATGTCATAGAATGAGATCAACAGGAAGAGTTGGCAAACAGAAATAATAAGATAAAGAAAATAAATATGTTTTGCTGTGGTATAGGGGAGCCAGTGATTCCTACAAAATAAGGTGAACAGAAAGACTAACATACATTAGGTATAGGACAGGGTTTTTGTGGTACACAGATAGCAGCAGAGATGGTTTCTTTGATCATAGGATATTTGAGCTAAGATCTGAAGATGTATGAAAGTGAATTAGGCAATCTGGAAATAAGAATTTTGAACAGAGAGAAATGGCAATGGCAGCAGCCTCAAGAAAGCAATGTGCTGAGGTATTTCAGAAACTACTAATAGAGGCACAAGTAAAGTGATTCAATGAAAAATAATAACGTAGCTGACCCAAACTACATAGATTCTTATGTGCCCCCGCATTTATTATTAATGATAATAAAGCTCATAGGAGCTAGAGTAATAGTACAACAGGTAGGGCACTTTCCTTGCATAAGTTTGACCCAGATTCAGTTCCAGGTATCCCATATGTTCCCTTCAGTCCTGCCAGGACTAATCTAATCTCAGAGCCAGGAGTTAGCTAGGTATGGCCCAAAAACAAATAAACAAAAAATCTAATGAAAGCTTTGGGTTGAAGAGGAGTGACTCAATTTAATTTAGGTAATAAGGGATGAAAAACCCACTCTAGCTGCAATGAGCTGCTAGGGTACAAGGCTGAGCAGAGACACCAGACCTGAGGCTATTTCAGAAATCAGTGACAGATGCTAATGTCTTAGATAGGAATAATAGCTGCAGAATTGAAAAGTATATATTTTATAATATATTTTGAAGGAGAAAATAGGATTCACTGATGGACTGAATATATAGGACAGCCAAGACAAGGTCAAGGTTTTTAGCCAAAGCATCAGGAAGAATAGACAGACCACATACTAAAATAGGGAAGACTATGGGAGGAAGCAACTAAAAGCTGGTTTGGTTAGGAAATATTTGAAGTGTCCATAAACACTTAAGTAAGTTAAAAGTATAAATCTGAAGTTAAGGGAATAGAAGACTGACAAATGTGGTCATCAAAAGTCTACAGTTAAGTCATAAGATTGGATGAGATAAGAAACCTAAATAGTAAGTGTAGAGAAAATGTCTACATATTGTGTCCTCCAGTAGTCAATTTTTAGAGGCCAAGGAGATGAGGAAGAACCAAAAAAAGGGAATTGTAAAAGAGTTGATAGTTTGGCTACCTGAAATTTAAGTGAAGAAGGCACATCAAGGAGTAGAAAATGATCCAATGTGTCAAATGTTGCTAATAAGTAAAGGAAATGACAGTTGAGAGTACTCTAGATTAGTTTTACAGATATATTATCTCTTTATGTTGTCATAAATTACTTTCAAACTGTATCTAATTTATATATTTTTGTGTCAATTCTTAAAACCCATAGATGAGTGAGACTATTCTATGTCTATCTCTCTCCCTCTGACTTATTTCACTCAGCATAATAGATTCCATGTACATCTATGTATAGAAAAATTTCATGACTTCATCTCTCCTGACACTGCATAATATTCCATTGTGTATGTATATGTACCTCAGTTTCAATAGCCATCCATCTGTTGAAGGGTATTTTGGTTGTTTCCAGAGTCTGGATATTGTAAATAGCATTGCAATGAATATAGGTGTAAGGAAAGGATTTTTGTATTGTATTTTTGTGTTCCTAGGGTATATTCCTAGGAGTGGCATAGTTAGATTGTATGCCAGCAAGATCAAAAAAGGAAATTACATTCAAAGGAGCATGCTTAAGATTTACAGCAGACATGTCACAAGAAACTATCAAGGCCCGAAGACAGTGGTGGGATATAGTGACAAGACTGAATGAAATGGATGCTTCACCTATAATATTGCACCCATTGACTTTTATATGTTCATCACTTCCCAATTTGCTCAGAAGTAGAAGTTTCTCAATGAAACACAGAAAGGATAGTGAATGTGTTTCTTAGTCTTAAATGATACCTAGAGATTGCAAGGAGCAGCAGCCTTTACATCGCTGTGGCTTTTGAAACCAATACCTGCCCAGAAACCCTGGCTGAAGTTGGTGATAGAGGTGAGCTAGCAATGCCCAAGCAGGGTGGAGATGGGGCCGGGGGAGCTCAGCTTTGCTTTGTGGCAACGAATCTTCTAGCCAATATACTCCACCATAACACATTTCAATAAAACCACACACACAACAAGTGTGACAATGGGTAAATGAGTCAGGCATAGAAAATGAAAATTGCATCTCTGATGACCCAAAAAGTGCCAAGCACCTATTAACCTCTCAGAGAAGGATTGTAGAGAAGAAATAAGGAAGATGTTACTAGAACTCAAAGAGAGCATAGATCGAGCTGAACAGACCACAAAGATAGAAATCAGAAAACTCCAAACTAAAATAACAGGTCTGAAAAACTCAGTAGATAAAATGAAAAATTCAATGGAATGCCTTTCTACAGAGTAACAGCAGCTGAGGACTGAATCAGTGAGCTGGAAGATGAGATATAGAACAACTCTGTACAACAGAAGATTAGAAAAAAAGCCTTAAATCAAATGATCACACAATGGAAAAAGTACTTAAAGAATCTGAACAAATGAAAAAAGTCTTTGATAAACTCAACAGAAAAAAAAAACAAACAAATCTGAACAAATGAAAAAAGTCTTTGATAAACTCAACAGAAAAAAAAAACAAACATATGAATCATTGGAGTCCCAGAGACCCAGGACGAATATATCCAGGAAGAATCAACTGTCAAAGACATCATTGAAGAGAAACTCCTAAAGCTAAAGACTGCATGCAACCAATTTATCCATGCCCAAAGAGTATCAGCTAAAAGAGATCCAAAGAAAAATGCCCCAAGACACATCCAAGTCAAAATGATAAATCCCATAGATAGGGATAGAAACTGAAAACAGCAAGGTCAAAAAGGGAAATTACATTTAAGGGAGCATACTTAAGATTTACAGCAGACCTGTCACAAGAAACCCTCAAGGTTAGAAGGCAGTGATATAATGACAAAACTAAATGAAATTAATGCTTTGCCTACAATATTGCACCCAGCCAAACTCATTTTAAGGTTTGAAGGAAGTATACATAGCTTCATGGATAAACACAGCTCAGAAACTTTACAGATTCAAAACCAGTCTTAAAAGAAAAACTGAAAGGGGTCGAAACTGTAGTGCAGCAGTAGGGCATTTGTCTTGCACACGGCTGAACCAGATTGAACTGCAGTTCTGTCCCCGGGCATTCCATATGGTCTCCCAAGCCAGGAGCAATTTCTGAGCTCAAAAAACTGGAAATTGAACTTCCATATACCACTCCTAGAGATACACAAAGTGTGTTTTGTGTATTCTGCCCACTTATATTCATTGCAGCACTATTTACAATAGCCAGACTCTAAAAACAACCAAGATGCCCTTCAATAGATGAAGGCTAAAGAAACTGTGGTACATATGCACAATGGAATATTATGCAACTGTCAGGAGAGATAAAGTTATGAAATTTTTCTATACATGGATCACATGGAAACTATTATGCTCAGTTAAATATGTCAGAGGGAAAGAGAAAAACACTGAATAGTCTCACTCATCTATGGGTTTTAAGAGAAATAAAGATATTATTGTAATAATGCCCAGAAATGAAGGCCAGAAAGACTGACTCATGATATGAAGCTTACCACAAAGAGTGGTAAGTGCAGTTCGAGAAATAACTACACTAACAACTACTATGACAATGTTACTAAGTGAGAGAAGTAAAATACCTGTCTCAAATACAGGCAGGGAGTTGGGGTGGAGGTGATTTGGGGCATTGGTGATGAGAATGTTGCACTGGTGAAGGGGAGTAGGTGTTCTTTTTATGACTGAAACCCAACTACAATCATATTTGTAATCATGGTGTTTAAATAAAGATATTATTTTTCAAAATGATGTATAGAAATGTTAACCAGGACTTCGTCTAGAAAAAAAGTACATTCAATGGGTATTAATAGACAGGAATTTGGGATTTTTTTTTGGTTTGGATGGTTGGGTTTTTTTTGTTTTTTTTTTTGTTTGTTTTGTTTTGTTTTGTTTTGCTGTGTAAATGTTTATAAATTTCAGGCTACTTTTGTAAGGAATATGAAAGAATTTAAAATGTGTCCCACAATGGAAAAAATGCAGCAGACTGGTTCAAAGAGAGCCTGGAGAGAGTGGGGGAAGGAATGAGAGATAAATTGGGAGAGATAAATTAGAGGTGCAACCGCAGGCTCTATGCTATTGTTATAGAAAAAGTTACAGAAACTCATGAGGCAAAGGATGCTGAAAATTGTGAGCATCTGTGACCATCACAAAGCTATAGCTGGTATAGATGAGTGAAAGTGTTGTTTTTATTAGTTTTTGTCTGATTAACATATTTGGGTGTATGAAAAAGTCATTCAAACTTAAAAATTATACTTATTTCCTTGGTCTAGAGTGATAGAACAGTTAGTAGGACATTTGCCTTACATGTGGCCAACTGCCAAGAATAATTGTTGAGGAGTGAGTGAGAAATGGCTGGATGTGGGGGTTTCCAGGCAGAGTGCTGATTGCTCTACCTGCAGAGTCTCCACCGGGCTGTGCTTCTTCTGAGGAACTGAGCACCTTAAGGGGGCCCTGTCCTACCCTTCTCTGTCTTTCCTGAACTCTGGAAGCTCTCCTCAGAGCCCTGGGAAGCGAACCCCAAAGAAACTACATTCGGAAGCTACCCAGCAAGCCAGTGAGTGAGTGAGAAATGGCTGCATGTGGGGGTTTCCAGGCAGAGTGCTGATTGCTCTACCTGCAGAGTCTCCACCGGGCTGTGCTTCTTCTGAGGAACTGAGCACCTGAAGGGAGCCCTGTCCTACCCTTCTCTGTCTTTCCTGAACTCTGGAAGCTCTCCTCAGAGCCCTGGGAAGCGAACCCCAAAGAAACTACATTTGGAAGCTACCCAGCGAGCCAGAAACTGAGCACCTGAAGGGAGCCCTGTCCTACACTTCTCTGTCTTTCCTGAACTCTGGAAGCTCTCCTCAGAGCCCTGGGAAGCGAACCCCAAAGAAACTACATTAGGAAGCTTCCCAGCGAGCCAGTGACTCTCCTCAGAGTCCTGGGAAGTGAACCCTAAAAATACAGCATTCTGAAGCTGCCCAGCGAGCGAGTGAAAACTATGCCTGACCAGTGGGGCCCGACTGTGAAAAACTGTGAGTGCTGCGTGTGTGTCTCTCTGCTATCCTGTTGCGTGAACCTCCTGAGAGTGGGCTGAAAAGAGGCTCCAGAAGGCACTTAGCTCCACTTCGCTACGCAGCCGTGAACTCTTTCTAAAAAAAGAACACCATCACAAGAAGAAAAAAACCACACTAAGAACTGTGCTGGATCACAGAAGCAAGAATTTCTTTCCAGACTGTCTACTCTGCTGCGTGCTCGGGCCTAAGATTTGATCCTGTGTGAGGCTTCATCCACGGAGGACTCCCCTATCTTGGAGGCAAGTCGGCCCATCCAGAAAGGGCGGAGCCAGAGAAGTGTGTTGCCTGCATCATATAACCAATGAATACCACCACAACACGTAGAAAAACCCACAATACAAGTGTGACAATGGGGAAACAACGCAGGCCAGCATCAGACATAGAGAATGAAGATGATAATTCTGATGACCAGTTAACGACCAACCAACTAATCAATCTCTCAGATAAGGACTTTAGAGTAGCAATATGGAATATTCTCAAAGAACTCAAAGAAACAATGAATAGAGTAGAACAGAACACTAATAAGAATCAAGAAAATATGAAGACAGAAATCACAAAACTCCAAACTGAAATAACATGTCAACAAACAGGCCTGAAAAAATCAGTAAACGAAGTGAATGACAAAATGGATAAACTCTGGGACAGGGTATCAGAAGCTGAGAATAGACTTGGTGCTGTGGAAGATGAGATACACAACAATTCAATACAACAGGAGAGATTGGAAAAAAAACTTAAAACAAATGAACAAACAATGGAAAAATTAGTCAAAGAATGGGAACAGATGAAAATAGAGGTCTATGATAAGATCAACAGAAACAACTTAAGAATCATTGGAGTCCCAGAGACCCAGGAAGAAAATTTCCAGGAAGAATCAACAGTCAAGAACATCATTAAAGAGAAAATCCCAGAGCTAAAGAATATATGTGATCAAATCCTGCATGCTCGAAGAGTACCAACCAAAAGAGACCCAAGAAAAACCACCCCAAGACACATCCTAGTCACAATGACAAATCCCACAGATAGAGACAGAATTCTAAAAACAGCAAGATCAAAAGGGGAAATTACATTCAAGCAAGCATCCTTGAGATTTACAGCAGACCTGTCACCAGAAACACTCAAGGCCAGAAAGCAGTGGTGGGATATTGTGACAAGACTGAATGAAATGAATGCTTCACCTAGAATACTGTACCCAGCAAAACTCACTTTCCGGTTTGACGGAAGAATACATGGTTTCACAGACAAAAAACAGCTCAGAAACTTTACAGACTCAAAACCAGTCTTAAGAGAAAAACTGAAAGACCTAATTTAAAACAAGACTAACCAAAAGACACACCAAATTTCGATATAAAGATGCCATTAAATCGCAGGACAATTCTTTCTCTCAATGTCAATGGACTAAATGCACCAGTTAAGAGACACAGAGTGGCTAAATGGATCAAAAAACTCAATCCAACCTTCTGCTGCCTACAAGAAACGCACCTGAATAGTCAGAACAAACATAGACTCAAAATAAAAGGCTGGAGAAAAGTTATCCAAGCAAACACCCATAAAAAAGCTGGAGTGGCCATACTAATATCAGATAATGCAAACTTTATACTCAGGAAGGTTGTAAGGGACAAAGACGGACATTTTATATTAATCAAGGGGTATATAGAGCAGGAAGAAATAACTCTCCTAAACATATATGCACCAAATGAGGGGCCAGCAAAATATTTAAAACAACTGTTGACAAATCTGAAAAACATTATCAATAACAACACAATAATTGTGGGGGACCTCAACACTGCTTTGTCAACACTGGATAGGTCAACCAGACTGAAACCCAACAAGAATATACTAGACCTGAGGAGAGAAATGGAAGAAAGAGGCCTAGTGGATATATATAGGACACTCCATCCCCAGAAACCTGGATACACATTCTTCTCCAATGTACATGGGACATTCTCCAGGATAGACTACATGCTGGCACATAAAACATACCTCCATAAGATCAAGAGGATAGAAATTTTGCAGACTACCTTCGCTAACCACAAGGCTCTGAAATTATTTGTGAACTCCAAAGGGACTCAGAAGAAAAACTTTAACACCTGGAAGTTAAACAACCTCATGCTCAATAACCAGTGGGTCCAAGATGAAATCAAGGAGGAAATAAAAAGGTTCCTGGAAACAAATGACAATAAAGACACAAACTACCAGAACTTATGGGACACAGCAAAAGCAGTACTGAGAGGAAAATTTATAGCTTTGCAAGCACACATCAGGAAGGAAGAAGGAGCTTACCTGAGTAGCTTAATGACACAGCTAATAGAACTAGAAAGTACTCAACAAAAGCACCCAAAAATAGGAAGACAGAAGGAAATAACAAAGCTGAGAGCAGAAATCAACGAAGTGGAAACCCAAAAAACAATCCGAAAGATCAACGAAAGCAGAAATTGGTTCTTCGAAAAAATAAACAAGATTGATAGACCACTGGCAACCTAACAAAGAAAGAGAGAGAGAGAAACTTGATAACTCGTATTAGGAATGGAAAAGGAGAGATCACTACTGATATGACAGAGATTCAAAGGGTAATCAGAAACTACTTTGAAAAACTCTATGCCACTAAAAATGAGAACCTGGAAGAAATGGATAAATTCTTGAACTCTTATAATCTTCCACGGTTGAAGGAAGAGGATGTAGCATATCTAAACACCCCCATCACCATTGATGAAATAAAAATGGTAATCAAAAGTCTACCCAAAAACAAAAGCCCAGGCCCAGATGGATTCACTAATGAATTCTTTCAAACTTTCCAAGAGGAACTACTACCAATCCTGGCAAGACTCTTTCATGAAATTGAACAAACGGAAACACTCCCAAACAGCTTTTATGAAGCCAACATCACCCTAATACCTAAACCAGACAGAGATGCTACGAAAAAAGAAAATTACAGACCAATATCGCTGATGAATGCAGATGCAAAGATCCTCAACAAAATCCTGGCAAATAGGATTCAATACCTCATTAAGAAGATCATCCACTACGATCAAGTAGGTTTCATCCCAGGAATGCAAGGATGGTTTAACATCCGTAAGTCTATCAACATAATACATAACATCAACAACAAGAAAAATAAAAACCACATGATTATATCAATAGATGCAGAGAAAGCATTTGACAAGGTCCAACACCCATTCTTGATCAAAACTCTCAGCAAGATGGGAATAGAAGGAACCTTTCTCAATATAGTTAAGGCCATCTACCACAAGCCAGTGGCAAATATTATCCTCAATGGAGAAAAACTAAAAGCCTTCCCTCTAAATTCTGGCACAAGACAAGGCTGTCCTCTCTCACCACTCCTATTCAACTAGCACTGGAAGTACTTGCTATAGCGATTAGGCAAGAAAAAGATATCAAGGGAATCCAGATAGGAAAGGAAGAAGTCAAGCTCTCACTGTTTGCAGATGACATGATGCTCTACTTAGAAAACCCTAAAGACTCTACCAAAAAGCTTCTAGAAACAATAGACTCATATAGCAAGGTGGCAGGCTACAAAATTAACACACAAAAATCAATGGCCTTTCTATACACCAATAGTAATAAGGAAGAAATGGACATTAAGAAAACAACCCCATTCATAATAGTGCCACACAAACTCAAATATCTTGGAATCAACTTGACTAAAAAAGTGAAGGACCTATACAAAGAAAACTATAAAAGTCTGCTCCAAGAAATAAGAGAGGACACGCGGAAATGGAAACACATACTCTGCTCATGGATTGGCAGGATTAACATCATCAAAATGGCAATACTCCCCAAGGCATTATACAGATTCAACGCTATCCCTCTAAAGATACCTATGACATTCTTCAAAGAAGTGGATCAGGCACTGTTGAAATTTGTTTGGAACATTAAACACCCTAGAATAGCTAAAGCAATCATTGGGAAAAAGAATATGGGAGGAATTACTTTCCCCAACTTTAAACTTTACTACAAAGCAATAGTTATCAGAACAGCATGGTATTGGAATAAGGACAGACCCTCAGATCAGTGGAATAGGCTTGAATACTCAGAAAATGCTCCCCAGACATACAATCACCTAATTTTTGATAAAGGAGCAGGAAATCCTAAATGGAGCAAGGAAAGCCTCTTCAACAAGTGGTGTTGGCACAACTGGCTAGCCACTTGCAAAAAAATTGAACTTAGACCCCCAGCTAACATCATGTACGAAGGTAAAATCCAAATGGATTAAAGACCTCGATATCAGACCCCAAACCATAAGATATATAGAACAACACATAGCCAAAACTCTCCAGGACATTGAGACTACAGGCATCTTCAAGGAGAAAACTGCACTCTCCAAGCAAGTGAAAGCAGAGATTAACAGATGGGAATATATTAAGTTGAGAAGCTTCTGCACCTCAAAGGAAATAGTGCCCAGGATACAAGAGCCACCCACTGAGTGGGAGAATCTATTCACCCAATACCCATCAGACAAGGAGCTAATCTCCAAAATATACAAGGCACTGACAGAAATTTACAAGAAAAAATATCTAATCCCATCAAAAAATGGGCAGAAGAAATGAACAGACACTTTGACAAAGAAGAAATACAAATGGCCAAAAGACACATGAAGAAATGCTCCACATCACTAATCATCAGAGATGCAAATCAAAACAACAATGAGATACCACCTCACACCACAGAGAATGGCACACATCACAAAGAATGAGAACAAACAGTGCTGGCGGGGATGTGGAGAGAAAGGAACTCTTATCCACTGCTGGTGGGAATGCCGTCTAGTTCAACCTTTATGGAAAGCAATATGGAGATTCCTCCAAAAACTGGAAATCGAGCTCCCATACGACCCAGCTATACCACTCCTAGGAATATACCCTAAGAACACAAAAATACAATACAAAAATCCCTTCCTTACACCTATATTCATTGCAGCACTATTTACCATAGCAAGAGTCTGGAAACAACCAAGATGCCCTTCAACAGACGAATGGCTAAAGAAACTGTGGTACATATACACAATGGAATATTATGCAGCTGTCAGGAGAGATGAAGTCATGAAATTTTCCTATACATGGATGTACACAGAATCTATTATGCTGAGTGAAATAAGTCAGAGAGAGAGAGAAAAACGCAGTTTGGTCTCACTCATCTATGGGTTTTAAGAAAAATGAAAGACATTCTTGCAATAATAAATTTCAGACACAAAAGAGAAAAGAGCTGGAAGTTCCAGCTCACCTCAGGAAGCTCACCACAAAGAGTGATGAGTTTAGTTAGAGAAATAACTACATTTTGAACTGTCCTAATAATGAGAATGTATGAGGGAAAGGTAGAGCCTGATTAGAGTACAGGCAGGGGTTGGGTGGGGAGGAGGGAGATTTAGGACTTGTGATGGGAATGTCGCACTGGTGATGGGTGGTGTTCCTTTTATGACTGAAACCCAAACACAATCATGTATGTAATCAAGGTGTTTAAATAAAAAAAAAAAGAATAATTGTTGAGCACAGAGCCAAGAGTAACCGCTCAGTACCACCAGGTAGGCCCCTCAAACCCACCCCCCACATCTATATTTCCTTTCAAGAGTAGGCTGAAAAAATAAAGTTTAAATTTGGTCTAAAATTTGTTATCTCCTTAGAAAAATCAAAGACAATCTCGGGGGGAGGCAAGAAATTGGTGAGCATTTAAATAGAAAAAGAGCAAGATGGGCATTAATTTTCCCTTCAAATATGATCATTATCGAATTCCTGTGGATATAAGTTTCAGGATTGTCAACCTTGTCTGGACAATGAAAATGGTGAAAAATAGCCTGAATGTCGAGTTGGGTGAATAATGGTGTACAATGTTGGTATATTTTAGAATGGGGAGAAAGTGAATGATCTATCTGAGTGTCATTAAGACTGTCATGGGTGAGAAATGAGGTCACTAAATCTGACAGTGTGCTCATGATTTGAGAGCCAAATTGCCATGGAATGTAAAATTAAAAAAGAGAGAGACATGGCATACTGATCTATGCACAGGACCTGATCCATCTCACCCAGAACATAGTAGCATTTGTTGAGAATTATACTGTTTAAGGAGCATCAATATTATATATTTTAGTATGATGATTAGTTGAATAGAATATGGACAAACTGAAATAACATGGTTTGATTGAGACCGTCTGATGTTAAAGAACTTACACTAATCTGGGTGCTATTTGTAACATCTAAAGCAATTTTTTCTTATCTCTGCATCTCAAGATTGTGAAGAAATATAGACAAACAAGTGTTTAACATTCCTGACTAGATGAAACCTGTGTGCATTATTCAGTGTGCAGCTGTTCAGAGGGAAAATGATATACAGCATCTCTCCACTAAAGAGCAGGAACATGTCATAGAAATTAAAAGGCCCTTTATGCTTTAACTTTATTAACAAAAGATGTATATTTTGAATTCATCCAAGAGACCAAGGTAATCAAGTGGTACCCAGAATGAAGGGGATAGAACAGGACTTTTCTATTAGGACTATTATTGGACAGGATAAAAGGGACTGTTTCTCCCAGTCCCCTCAAACAATCTTACAATGTTTTCAATTGAATAGTTGTATATTCACCCAGTCTCACAGCAAACTAACAAATGTTTATCAAGCATATATATTTCAACATTTAACTTATCCCCAGCAAGACTCAAGAATTAGTCTTGCAATTAATTTGGAAAGAACATAATTATATTATATTCTTCAAGTGCTAAAGTGTTCATCTGTTTAATACCTTTAGAATTCAAGAAATTGTACAGCTCAGAAGGTGCTTTCTTTACAATTAGCCAAACTGGATTCAATCCCTTGCACCACATATGGTCCCCCAAGAACCTTCAGTAGTGACCTCCAAGCAGAGGAATAAGCCCTAAACACAGCTGGATATGCTCCCCCACCAAAAATAAGATAAAAGTTTATGCAATTCTTTAAAAGCCTAACTTAGCAGGTAGTTTCTAGTTTTGTTTTGTTTTGTTTTGTTCTGTTCTGTTTGGGAGCCACACCTGTCAGTGCTCTGTTATTTCTGGCTCCAAACCCTGGAATTACTCCTGACATCCTCAGGTGAAAATATGGGATGCCAGGTATTCAATCCAGGTCAGCCACAGGCAAGGCAAATGTCCTACCTGCCGTAGGTATCTCTCTTGCCTCAAAGGTAGGTCTTCTTTCTTTTTCTTTTTTGTTGAGCTTTGTTTTCAGGTTCTACATAATTGATGTTTGAAAGAGGGGGGAAGAAATCATGAAGTATCTTAAATTCATGAGTAAGAAAAATAATGATTCAGGGTGATGCCCTAATCTTCACTGCTAATGTGAGACAAATTTTGAGCATAAAAAAAGTTGTTCCTGAGGTGATCTACTTAGCTAAATACCTGGTAATCATGATCTGTCTAACTCTTCAAATTCACTGTTTAAAAATACAAATTTCATTTCTTTTTTTTTTTTTCCTGAAAAGTCAAGATCACTAACTATGATGATTTCAAGACTGACTGGATAAGGAGGAGTAATACATACCAAAGTAGATTTTGTGCCCAGAATTTCCTGCAAAAAGAACAGTATCTATTTAGCAGCAAATGATGATTGTCAGATGGAAATTTAAACCAAAAGTTTAGTCTATCTTCCAATAATTCTGAGAAGTCATAGTTTCAGATTTAAATCATATGTCCCGATTATTTAAGACTGACTCAAGTTTTTATTACATTCTATACCAAACTAAGCATATTTGCCATACAGAATTAGTCTATAAATTACCACTTTGGATTCAAGATATAATTAAAGCCAGAATTCTGTTGTCAAGATATTTAAAGGTTCATATTATGTAGTGTTTCCCCCTATGAAATAGAAAATAAGGATATGGTAATGGGTCTTATACATTCATAAGCCAAGACCCATACTTGGTGAAAGGGGTCAATGCCTTCTCTGCAATGAACACACACATCTATAGAGACTGGGATTTACCTTATACCTTAATTGAAAGTCATGCTGAAAACTCTGTGTCTCTTCTTGGGAAATAGGTTTGGGCTAAGCTTTTCTAAGACACCCAAGCCACCACCAAAAATATTGAGGATCCCCTCCTATTGTCACCATCTTCTAGGCAGAAAAGCAACTTACTTGGCTCCTCTACCAAGATCCGAAAGAAAATAATGGCAGCCAATACTTCTCAGGCAGCCCAGCCGTGGCTAATACCTCTGGCATTCTCAGAAAGGGGCAAGGAGTTGCAGAGTCTCCTTTATCCATGAACTACAGCAGCCCAATGCCACACCCTACACCCTCCAACAGAAATGACTTAGCCTCATGACTTAAACTTCCTTATCAAACTTCCAAACCACTATATTTGCTTTAGATCTATAAATCCTGGACTGTACAGCTTCAAGCAGCCATGCAACATCTCAATGTCTTATAGTATTGAGATATGGCAGCCCAGTAAATCACAGGAAATCTGATGTGAAAGTTACATAGTAACCTACCAACCTCAGTGAGTTTAACCAATAACACAGAAGTTCAAATAGCACCAACCACAGTCCAGTAGACCCTAACTTTAGTAATGCCATGCAGAGATATAACAATCACTTCAAATTAACCTATCAATTGTTTATCAAGTCTCATATGCCTTTGTGTTGTAACAAACAATATGCATGGGATCAGGTTATCACAGTGGGTAGGAGAATGGGCCACTAGAGAAGGAAAGGTCAAACTTGTGGTGGGATTGGTGTTTGAATTTGGGGGGGATTGGTTTTCGGGCCACACCAGTGGTGCTCAGGGATTACTTTTGGCACTACACTCTGAAATTACTCCTGGAAAGCTTAGAGACCATATGGGATGCCAGGGATTATGTGGTTCAGCCACATACAAGGCAAATGGGCAACTGCTGTGCTATTATTCTGGCCCTGGTGTTTGAATACTTAATGCCTGAAACGACTGTATTATGAATGGCTTGGTAAAACGGGATATTATAATTAAAAGGTAAAAAAAAATAAAACAAAATCACTAAGAAACAAATATTAGCAGGTAAAACTTTAAGATCTCAAATAATTAGGTGGATGTATTTATTTATTCAACAAAATATTTATTTAATTAATTCACATACTCATATCATAAAAAGAGGCATAAATGTCAAGATTATTTAATCTTCATGACAAACTCCCTGTCTTAGCTTAGGTTCCTAAGAAGCAGAATCTAAGACAAAAATTTGAGTACAGGTGTTTATTTGGAAAAACAATGGTAGAAAGAGAAGTAGAACTGAAAACAGAAAGTCAGAGGGGAAATTATGTGCTATTTCACATACTACCTTTATGGAAATTTGAATCCAAATTTTACAAGGGACCTCTGGCTTACCATGTCCATTATGGATTTCTATTACCCATTCAGAAATTATGGAGCTGGAATATTTAAACATCTCCCTTTAGTCACTGGATAAAAGATTCAGGAAATATTCATTCCATTGCATTTCTGACTGCTTTCTTATTGATTGAACAACAATTGGCAGCTAATAGAGGCCCATGGAAAAGAAATGCAGGGGATATCAATGAAAAGTTAAATCTATTTGTGAAAAAAGGGGATAACCCAGGAAAAATATGAGAGGAACACAAGGAACTTCTACTACAGTTCTTATGGCAGACATTACTATCACATTTACAAATGAGGGTACAGGTAGATGTCTCATTGAAACAAGATATAACTGCTACCACTCCATTGGATACAAGCTCATGTCCAGAGAAAACTGACAAGACTCTCTAGAGCAGGGGTCTCAAACTCGCAGCCCGCGGGCCGTTTGCAGCACTCCGTACAACATTTTGTGACCCGCGGCCGGCCTTCAAATGTCCCAGTATTTGCGATTATTCGCTTATCGAATAATTGCAATAAAAATCGCATTAGTAAGAAAAAAAGTCGCATTAAACATTCGCGTACCCCGAGTTCGGGTATGCAAATGTTTAATGCGATTTTTTGCGATTTTTTTCTTACTAATGCGATTTTTATTGCAAATATTCGGTAAGCAAAATCTCATGCGGCCCTGCCTCACCCCGACTTTGCCTCCTGCGGCCCCCAGGTAAATTGAGTTTGAGACCCCTGCTCTAGAGACTGGCTCAGAGAAGGCTCATGTTGTCAATTGCTTTGACAGCTGTGGTAAGTTTCTGCCACTCTATACACTGTTCCAACGTTTAAGCATCAACAGAAACACATCAGCAAGTTAGCCACAGTTAGGGCTTTCATGCGGTGTTGTCTCTGTTTTTTTTGGGCCTCATCAAAGAGGAAGGCATCACAATAAGCTGACCGGATACAAAAGAAGTAAGTGACAAATACATGCTAACCCAAATAGTCTTGGTGAAGGACTAGGGGAATAAACACCTCCCGAAAGACTTCCCATGCTATCTCATTAAGTCAAGGGTGCATGCATTTCTCTAGACTTTTTGTGGCACTTTATAGTGACCCAATGTTTTTCCACCAGCAACTAAAGATAAATAATAAAGGTACACTGGGCTTCCAGAAATTCTTGTCCTTCCTCCACTGATAGTTATACCAATAATTTAAGATGACATCGATCAATTACCAAACTATTAAATGTCAGTTAACATTTTTGGAAGCTGAATACAAAATGAACCAAGTAACACTGCCCTGTTATAACCCCATTGTGTATAAAAATTAAGTGCAAATGCTTAATGAATGTATGAAAATATAATTACCAAGTTACTGCTCTTGTAGAGGTGATTAATAATCACATCATTGACTTTTTCACTGAGTTATTGAACTGGAACATTTCTGACATTCTTTCTATGTAATCTTTCCTATTCTTCTACTTAAAGCATTTGTACTTCCAGCCTGCTCTCCAGTTATGTACCAAATAATTTTAAACCCCTAACATGTATATGTTGAATCTCTGATCTCCAATTGATGTTATTTGGAGAGGGAGATTTGGGGGAGTATCTGTTTTGGGGTTGTTTATTTTGTTTTGTTTTGGGGGGCCACACCCATTTGATGCTCAGGGGTTACTCCTGGCTATGCGTTCAGAAATCGCCCCTGGCTTGGGGGGACCATTTGGGACACCAGGAGGTCAAACCATGGTCCATCCTAGGCTAGCGCTTGCAAGGCAGACAGACGCCTTACCTCTAGCACCACCTCTCTGGTCCCATTAGGGGAGTATCTGGGGTTAGATGAGGTCATGAGAGTGGTTTCTATATTGGTGGTGAGTTTCTATATTCTATATTCATGGTGGTAGCCTTCCAAAGGACAAAGAGACATAAAAGTTAATTTTCTTCCCTTTTTTTTTTCTCTGTTTGGCCCTCTCTCCTCACTCTTTTTCTTTTTTTTCTTTTTGAGTATTTTTATGGAATCCCTGTGAGATAAGCAGTTACAAAGTTGTTTATGTAGTCTGGCTCAGCAGAAAAGAGGCAGAGAGCATGGCCGCTGCTCTTTATAAGTCTCTGGGTTCCCAATCACATGGCAGGAATTGGCCCCACCTTCGTTGGGTGGGGACATCTTACTGGGTGTGGGTCCTGGAGAGATTATAGTCCTTGGTGTCTGTAGGCTGGCTCAGCAGAAAAGGGGAGGATGAGTTTCTCAAAGTAAATCTGAGATTAGGACTTGGATATAGGTAATGCTTTTTAATAAGAAAGTGGAAAATGTAAAACAGAAAAAGGATAAATATTAAGTATGCATCAATGAGCATGTTAATGTTATGGGCCAGTAGACCTAAGTCCCAGGAAATGTTTTGAAAAATGTTATAAAATATACCTCTAGAATCTTCACAATTGATTATAGATGCTGGGGTTAGATTATCTACTATTTTATTCTCTCCCAGTTTAAAAGCCATACCTGAGGTCTTTACTTCTACTTTCAGGTTCTATTAGATGTAGTAGAGCACTTTTCTTTGATGTCACATAACTGAGGTAGAATTGTTATTACTGAAATGAATTATAGATATTGATGAATTCTGGTAGCCAAGGAAAAGAGTGGTATGATACCACCAGCAGCTGCTACAAAATCAACATTCATCCATATACCACTTCACAGAGCAGATAGTAATATGAAATTAGAAAATAAAAGCACTAATCATAGTGTCCATAAAAAAAAAATCACACATTTTGTGATGATGTTTGCAGTGGCTATTATTCTTAAATGTGGTAAGGAAAGCTATGTTCAATAAAAGAAAACTGGCCTTTATGTGGTGTTTATCTTTATTGTTGAAGTGCTCACTGGATATTTTACTTGACACTTCTTTTTGTACTGTTGTGGTGTTTCACCCTCCTTTTCCCCTTTGTCTCTCAAACCTAGGATGAGAGCCTCCAGAAGGACTCCGCCCATTTTTGGCATATTTGATTTTTCCCCCAGTTTAGTACCTTTCTCTTCTTCAAACAAAACCACATAACTTGAATTATCTAGTCCCACCTCCCAATTAGAGCGGGAAATAAGGGAGGTACCAAGACCAAACAGGTGTAGGACCTCTAAGTAGTAAGCTAGGCACAGAGGGGACCACTTATTCTAGCAGCCCCAGGGTGAGGGAGGAGGATATGGGAGGTAGGACAGGAGCGGAGGTGGAGGGAGGACAATTCGGTGATGGGAACTCCCCTGTTTTTATGTTAATATGTACCTAAAATATTATCGTCAATTATCATAAGCCACTATGATTAAAATAAATATTATATTAAAAGAAAGAAATTACTAAAACCTACAAATTTTCGTGGACATGGTTTTCACTTGTCTCCAAGAGGAGCATCTTTTACTTTTGTCATGAGTTATTCTGGGAGGAAATATCTATGAATCATTTGAATAAATTAATAAGAAGCTTAAAAAAGAATACTTAAATTTACAAGTCAACTTCTCAATGCTGCAACCTTTTCTAAGCCAAGGACATTTGTGTGTCCATAAATAAAGGCAATGAAAAAAATGTGATCACTATCTTCTTAGAGTTCATTATATCCGTAAGACAATCAGCCATCAAAGTCACTGCTGATTCCCTTTTCTGCCTAACTTCTCTTTGGAGGAACAAAATGTTTTCTATGGTTTCAAGAGAAATAGAAACTATCAGTGCACACACTTTATTACTAAGAATATGCTACATTCATCACCACAAATTCTTATACCACATATATGTATCATATACAACCCTCACTGCCTTAGATTATAATTACATTTATCCTGTTATTCGTATTTCTCACAAGCTATATCCCCTTAGAAGTCAAACTGAGAGGATTCAAAGACAGGGAATTAATTTGGGAGATGACATCAGGAAATTTCAAATTAAAAGTAAAAAAGTGAAAGAGAGAAAAGGAGGTGACCAATTTAAAGTATATTGTTGATTTTCCCTGTGGGCACCTGAATCTTAACCACATTACAGATATAATATAGAATGAACACATTTAAAAAAAAGTAAGTGAGCTCAAATCTGGGGTCTGACTGACATTCATTAATTGAGCAACAATGATCAGACATTTAAACTCCCTAAATGTCAATTTTCTTCCATTTAAATAGCTTCTTAGCTTAATTTCTTCAAGGTTGACCCTGGATAAGATCTAAGACTCAGATGATTCTCTATGGTAGATGACTCCTTTAGCATCATCCCTCCTGAAGATGAGGCATTGGTTAAGGTTTGTTCCTAAAGATATTAAATTCTTTAGACTCCAACTCTCTGCTAGAGAAATCTTAGACAGAAGTGGGGCATATCAGAGGTCAAATGAGAGCTCTTCAGTATACAAGAAACAAAGACACAAAGACTCACTCTGCAACACAAACTACAAGAGATCAGGGACATTGTCTGTTTTCTTCATCAGGAATCCCCTGATGTTAGGGATATCTAGGTATTTTGATCATGTGATATTAGATAAGAACTTCCCAACTTTTCCCACTTATGCTTTTAAAAATTAATTTTTATAGTTAATTTAATTAAATTAATTTTTTAATTGTTTTTATATTTTATAGATTGAGTTATGTTTACAATAATATTAAGATCATGGTCTTAGTTACCTTTCCTCACCACTACTAAAGTGCCCATAGAACCATGAGTCATCTCTAATTCCTTAATCTTGTTCTGTTTATACTCTGTACATTAAGTTAGATATCAATAAATATTGTTGATATCCTCACTTTTTAATTGCTTTGCTTAATTAAGCACCATTGTTCATTGTTTGGTTTGAGTCATAAAATATACAACATCCTTTACCATTGCACCTTCCCATCACCGTCACAGATGTCTCTGATTTCCCTCCCACCCCCTGATATAAAGCTGGCAAATTGTTTCACTCTATCTCTGAAAAGTTTTATGTGACCCCCTAGTATATAGTAAGTATATATTGGGACCAGAGAGCTAATAGAGTTTAAAGTACTTTCCTTGCATATGGAGAACTCTGATTCAATCCTTATCACTGTATGTGATTCCCAAGTGCCATCAGGAGTAATCCCTGAGCACTGTCAGATATATAATATACATATTATACAGTAGTTTATATATGTAATATTTATTTGCTGATAATATAATATATTTACCAATAATAAATAAGATTTATCTTAACAAATCTTTTATATTTTTAACAATTCCCTCATTAATCATGCAGTCACATCATTGTGACACATGATTTAAGAAATCAGATAGCATACTTGGGGACCCAGATCAAGGCTGTAAGATACAGTGATGTACAGAGATATTGGTGTTTTCCAGAACTGGATTCAAGGTTTCTTTGTGGGGGATCAGTTTTGGGGCCAAGCCCAGTGGTCCTTAGGGGGTCATTCCTGGCTCTGCACTCAAGAATTACTCCTGGTGGTTCTTAGGGCATCATATGGGATGTTAGGGATTGAACCCAGGTAGGCCACATCCAAGGCAAATGCCCTACTAGCTGTACTATTGCTCTGGCTTCTGGATTCAAGTTTTTATACTACCAGTTTCTTATGTGGGGTAAGCAACTAATCTTCCCTAATTTTTTTTCAAATTTAGAATGAAAACAAATAAACACTGGGAATTCTCTTCTGTGGAAATCACTGGTCATTTTTCTGACATGTTGCAGAAAAACCAAGTCACATCTCTGCTTATCCTAGATTTGTAAGTTTCAATATATACTATGGATAAAACTAGGTAAAGAGAATTTAATCTATTTAATCCAAGAAGATACTTTGATCCTCTCAACACCCTCAACAAACATGCACACACACATGCACACAAACACACACACACACACAACTCAGACTTAAGCAGTCTTCACTTCTACAAACATGGGAATAAGTATTGCTCACATGCCCACCTGCTAAGCAAAGGTACTTAGTATCAAGAAAGGGAAATGTTTGCCCATAAAAATCAATACAGATGAGGCTTTCAAAGGTTGATTGGCTGCACAGGATTAGATATTGATCTTGCTTGTTATCCCAATTATTGCTCTGTTTTCCACTTGTGAAGGCCATATCTAAACCTCAGCTAATACCAAAAGCAAGAGAGCTCAGTCCAGGACAGTCATATGCATGGCAATTGGAGCCACAAAGATCCCAGGCTCAGGGAACCATATGGGATGTCAGGATTCGAACCAGGGTCTGTCCTGTGTTGGCCACTTGCAAGGCAAACACTTTACCACTGTGGTATTGCTCTGGCCCCATCAATTTTTAAATCAAATTCAGGAGAAGACATTTATATAAATATTTATTGGTCGTATGGGAATTTCTATATACAGAAATTTAAGTTATAAAGAGAAGAATGTTAATCTTTCTGCCAAGAGAAAAAAAATTTAAAGATAATATTGAGTGATTTAAAGTGTTTAAGGAAATAGAAGTGAATGTCTTTCCTGGAGTGCAATTTGATTATCTATTTCAAACACTGTTAAACTTATTATATACACTTTGAAATAGCAATTCCATTTATAGGGCCTTATTTGAAAATGTAGTTAAGAAAAAAATGCATGCAAGATCTTGCACAAGTTATAAGAAGCATGTCCCTTCTTAGAAGCTGGAGCAGGAGGGTTGACTAGGAAATACAGGAAATGGTGCTACCCTAAAATGAACTATTTCAGGGTGCTGTGTAGTCTACAGTCTACAGAAATCATAATAAAGCCAAGAGCTCTTTAACTCATAAACTTGTGGCCATTGCTATGTTATGCTATACAAAAGACTCCCATTTTTGTTCACTCTATAAATGGGGACACAGAAGATGAAAGGGATGAATGATAGTCTGTTAGAGGAGAAACCATGAAAAATCAAGGAAGGTTGATTTTTATTAACTTTGGATCCCTTGCCAGAGCAAGGGAAGTTAATTCCATATGATGGGTTAGGGTAGTAGTCATAACCAGGTCTCAAGAGTAAGTGGGATTTAGAAAATGAGACAAATTTGGGGACAAACATTTCAAAGTATAAGAAATTATATTAATGTGGATTTGCATGCATGCAGGAACAGATGAGAGGTACATTTAGAGGAGAAGGCATAAATTATTAAGAACATAGAAGTCCTTCTAAGCCCCAATAATGTGCCTGGGTCATAATGACCCCAAAAGAAATTCCAATGGAAAATGGGAACCAAAATAGTATATAATGCTTTCCTTTGAAGCAACATCAAATGCCTTGAACTGTTGTTGTTGTTGTTGTTTGTTTTTGTTTTTGAGGCCACACCCATTTGATGCTCAGGGGTTACTCCTGGCTAAATGCTCAGAAATTGCCCCTGGCTTAGGGGGACCATATGGGACACCGGGGGATCTAACTGCGGTCTGGTCTGTTCCTTAGCTAGCGCTTGCAAGGCAGACACCTTATCTCTAGCGCCACCTCACCGGCCCCAAATGCCTTGAACTTTTGACCCCTATCATCTTTCTGCCTGTCTCCTCAAAACAATCCTTAACTAAATAAAATTTATTTAAAAACTTAAACTCAGAAAATACATGTGTAATATTTCTTTCTTCCAGGATCATTTGAAATTTATCTGAATAGAAAATTTCTCTTGTCTTTACAGATGTGGGCCTTTGTCATGTTTGCAAATCAATATTCAATGATTCAATTTACCACTGATGCTGTTTATTCTCCTATTGACTATTGTAAGGACTTCT
Source organism: Suncus etruscus (assembly GCF_024139225.1). Taxonomy (NCBI): domain Eukaryota; kingdom Metazoa; phylum Chordata; class Mammalia; order Eulipotyphla; family Soricidae; genus Suncus; species Suncus etruscus. The sequence continues at coordinate 22,748,794 of NC_064856.1, read as the reverse complement.
TACCCTGCACAGAAATTTGGTTAAGAAAAATGTATAGATAAAATTTATAGAGATAACCAATAATGCAACATATGATTGATTGCCGTTTTCACTTTACTTTCCTCTCTAGATAGAAGTTGGTTATAACCTATATAAGATGAGCATTTCTCCTTGTATTTTTATGCTTATGTAGAGTCAGCTAATATTTGCATGAAAGTCAGAGACAATGGAATATTTAACAAATAAGATTATGTTTTATTGGGAATAAAACAAAATGTTTCTCGTTACCTTGTATTTTATTCAAGCAAATTTGTCTTTGAGTAAGATAAACATACATATGCCAATTTCAGTGGGGAAAAACAATATAGGCATGCTCCTATAAATAGGCAACAATTTTTGTTGCAACATAATCAAAGAGAACTTATTCTTCAACTCTCCTGCTATGAATCACTGACAAAGATATAAATTAATATTAAGTTTTCCTCAATCAAAGTCAATATTTGGGTATTCCCAAGAATATGGCTAATGGTCATGATTATTAAAGCAAGTAACCACAAGTATTTCTCTCTGTGTGTCAAAGTCCTTTTCCAGTACAGCTTTGAAACTTTACAATGAGAAATAGAGTCCATTCTTCATGCACTGGACCTAAATTAGCCTAGTATATTGCATCAATCAAAATCATGTAAGAAAGGAACTGTAAGTTATAGTAATTCTATTTTTTTGAATCCTATATTTTTATCCTGAACCCCTATGGACAAAGGAGCAACCCTCCACTTTCCCAGTGAAGTGGTGTCACAGAAAACCAGCTAAAACACATTAAATAAGATCCAAAATCAAAGCACGCTTGGATGTCCTAGATCCAGAAAAATTACTCCAATCATACTAAGAACAAGGAAGCTCAAACTAAGTGCAGAGAGATAATCAAGAAATCCCAGAAACAAAATAAAAATGTATTAGAACTATCTGACAGAAATTTAAGGAACCGGGAGAGATAATACAACAAGTAAGGCACTTCCTCTGCATGCAGCCAAACCTGAGTTCGAACACTAGCATTCCATATGGTTTTGTGAGCATCACTAGAAGTGACTCCCAAGTGCAGAGACAGAAATAATCCCTGAGCATCGCTAGGTGTGACCAAAAAAATTTAAGAATTTAAAGCATACATTATTTTAAAAGCTTTTAAAAGCTTGCTTGAAACAAGTGAAAACATAAGACGTCTAGAACCAGAGCAAGAGTACAGTAAGAGTATTTAACTTGCATGCAGCCAACCCAAGTTCAATTCCTAGCATCCAAGCCCTGTCTCAAGTAATTCCTGAGTGCAGAACCAGGTATGGTCCAAAAATAAACACTAAAATTAAAACATAAAAATATCAATAAAAGGTTTTAAAAAGCCAAATAATTATTTTAGAACAAAAAATCTTAATTTTTAACTCAATATATGTGCTCAAAAGTAGAATTTGGACAAGTGAAAAATACAAGCCTCTGAGACTTTGAATGTTATAATAAAATATTTAATATTTATGCTATTTGAGTCTTAGAAAGAGAATAAAGATCAGAACGTGTGGTTGCAGAGATAGGGTGGCCAAGCCAAGTTCAATCCCAAGCATCCCATATGATCCTCTGAGAACTGAGAGATTCCTGTGTGTAAAATCCTGAGCATCAATAGGTATGGCCAAAAAAGTGGGGGGGGGGGGACTAAAAATAAAAGCATTCAAAGAAATAAAGGCTGTAAACTTTACAACATGGCAAAACCCATAAAGGTACAGATTTAAGAAGCTTAGTGAATGCCAAACAATTTAAGCAATAGCAGAGTTCTCATCAGAAGAAATGGAAGTGAGAGGATATGGAATATTTTTCTCAAGTGCTGGGAGTTTTTTGTCCAGTGTCCAGTACTTCAAAATGAAGAAGATATCTAGGCTTTTCAGATGGAGTGATGTAATCATTTTCACTGGCAGCTGTCTCCAAAAAATATGACTAATTGAAGTTCTATATGTAGAACTGAAATGATAAAAAAGAATCTTGGAACAAGGAATAAAAACGGTACATAAAGACAATACATTTTTCTCTATCTCCTAGTAATGTTCAATGATTGAAGAATAAATTTTTAAAAATATAAATAGGACTTGTAAGACAAGAAGTACAAATTTTGACAAAAGAAATCAAAGGATATCTAAATCAATAGAAAGACAAATCATATTGGGTTGGAAAACTCAATCAAATAAAAATGTCTATTCTCTAAATTAATACTGAGATTTAATGCAAAATACCTGTTAGGAATTAAAATATTAAATATGTATGTATTAAATATTACAAATAATAGTATTCTAAAATCCATACAAAATATAAAGATATGATAATAATTAAAAACTTGAAAAAGAATAATAAAATGAAATTGATTGATCTACCAATCTAAAGACTTATTATATAGTTATAAATACCAAAACCGTATGATATTAACATGTGGTTGGACAACACAGATTACAGTATAGAACAAAGAGCTTAAAAACATACTTGTACAGGGATGGTGAAAAAAATTACTGTACAATATGCTAAACTGACTTTCAACGAAGTACAAAGCAATTCTATAAAAGACTTTTAAATAGGGGCCGGTGTGATAACACAGCAGCAGGGCATTTGCCTTTCACGTGGCAGATTCAGGACAGACCTTGGTTAGATCCCAGGCATCCCATATGGTCCCCAAGCCAGGAGCGATTTCTTAGCTCATAGCCAGGAGTAACCCCTGAGTGTCACTGGGTGTGGCCCAGAAACAAACAAACAAACAAAAAAGACTTTTAAATAAACTACTTTTCAGCAATTGAACATCCACAAGCAAGAGGGAAAAAAGATTCTTGGCCTAATTCTCACAACTAATATTAAAAATTAACTTAACAAGGTTTAAAATTAAACATAAAGCTATAAAAACTTTTGGGACTGGAGAGATAATACAGCAGATAGGGTGCCTTTCTTGCACAAGGCCAGCCTGGATTCAATTGCCAACTTCCCATATGGTCTCCCAACCCCCTCAGGAGTTACCCTTGAGCACAAAGCCATGAGTAGGCCCAGAGCACTGTGGGTCTGGCCAAAACAAAAACAAAAAAAAAAGTTCTAAAAACTCTAGAAAAATTAAGAATGTGCTCTAGATCTAAAGATAACAGAGTTCCTCTACTTGATATCAAAAATGGGGTAGCATAGGCCTAACATGTTCAAGGCCCAACTTCATACCACCAAAAAAATGATAAACACAAAACTACAACCATAAAAGGAAAATTGAAAAGTTGTATTTCATCAAGTTAAAATCTTTTTCTCTGTGAAAGACTAAATAAAGAGAATAAAAATACAAGCTACAAGGATGGAGAAAATATTTACAAACCACATACCTGCCAGAACACTAGTCTCTAGAACAAATTAAAATTTTACTTTAAACCAACTAAACACCAACTTTGAGGATGGGTCTAAAGAGTATCATGCTGAGTGAGGTTAGAGGAGAGACACAGATATAAAATGATCTATTTCATATGTGGGATATAAAGAAACATAGTAAGGGAATAGAAAAATCCCCAAAAGTAATAGAAATGATGAGCATGAGAACTGGCCTTCAGTAGGAAGTTTATCATTGGTGTAGGAGTAGGGGGATAGGTCAAGGAAAGGACCACTAAGACAATGGTGGAAGGGAATAGTTCCTGACATAGATACAGGCAAGGGTGGTGGAGAGCAGGAGGAAACTGGGAACATTGGTAGAGGGAAGTATTCACTGATAAAGGAATTAGTATTGGAATATTGTATACCTAAACTTATGATGAATAACATTTTAATGTAATTCATGGTGATACAATATTTTTACTTTTATATGTTAATGGATAAGAACCTAAAAAAACACTTTACTTAGAGGCTATACAAGTGATTATGAGACTATCAAAAGATGTTTAATAACACCAAACATCAATAGGACAGAATAAGTTTTCACTATACATATCTCAGAATGACATTTTTAAATGAATGACACAACCAAATCCTGGGCAAATGAAAAAAAAGTTGGATCACTCAGATATTCCCAATGAGTAAGCAAATGCGCCAGCTACTCTGAAGAACATTATAGAAGTTTGTTTTTAAAGAAAAAAACTAAATAAAACATGTAAGTGTCATACAACCTAATAATTATACTCCTGGGCATGTATCCAAGAGAAATAAAATTTATTAAATATACAAAAAATCCATATGCAAGTATTTACAGTTTTGTTCATAATGCCCCCAAAGTAGAAATAACCCAGATGTCCTTCAATAGGCCAATAGCTAAACAAACTGTGATACTCCCTGAATAATATATAACTTAATAATAACAAAGAGCAACTATTTCATTCATGCAAAAATCTGTATGAGTTGCCAGAAAATTATGCTGAGTGGAAAAAAAGTCAATTCCAAAAGGTTATATAATTTATTATTTCATTTATGTAACATTCTCAAAATGACAAAATCATAGACATGGAGCAGATTAGTTGCCAGGGATTAAGGAGGTAGTGAGGGAAAGGAGAGAAGTGAATTGATTACTAAATAGATGGATCTTTACAATGATGGATATGTTTTGTATTTTAACTGTATCAATGTCACTTTCATAGTTTAGTATGATACTATAGTTTTATAAGATACCACCTCTATGCAAGAAAAATGAAATTCCCCATATTATTACTTGTAACAATATATGAATCTTCTATTACTTCAAAATAAATATTTTAATGAAAAACATTAAAGTGAAATGTGAAGTGAAATGCCCATTCTAAACCATCTTAAAAGACTTACCCTTTTTTGAAGGTTCTCACCAGGTGAGTTAGCCAAAGTTACCTGAAGAGTAGAGACCCTATGAAACAAATCAAGCAGCAGAAGCCATTCTGACAAGCAGACAAGCCTGGCAGACAATAACAGGCACATAACAGTCCAGCAGTGAATAGAAATAAAAGCCAATAGACAAGTCCTACATGTGGAAAATTGTTAACTAAGTAATGGGTTGTTGATTTTAGACACTAAAGTACTGGGTACTTTATTACAGAGTAAAAGCTAACTGCTTTGCTGATTTTAGGCATTGATGTACTGGGTGGTTCTTTCCAGAGTAAAAGCTAATTGATATACATCAATACATTCACATATTTCAAAGCCAACATTTCTAGGAATGTTCCATAGAAAACTATTTTATCTAAAATTAGATATTTTGTAGCCAAAACATAAATGTAACCTAAATGTCCATGAACAGATGAATAATAGATAAAGTATGGTTTACAAGATCTCTAATTACAGAGGACTGACTTTGACAACCATGACTGAGCAAAGTGTTTTCCTTTCTGGCACCATAAAGATGGACCTTGGAGTTTGACAACAAACATGTCCAGAGCCTGTAGGAGGTCTCATGACAGTATGCTTCAAGGGCGAAGACACCCTGTATCTCTTAGGCCAAGGAAATTTCCTTTCTAATTTTCCCCAATATTTACTGTGCCTATGAAAGAAAAAAAAACTTGCCACATCAACTCCCCACTTTTTCTTTTTTTCTTCTTTTAACTTTATTTATATTTATAACTTCTAGACAGGTCCTCCCACCTGCTTTTTTTTAACAGAACCATAGGACATGAATCATCTTGTTCTGCCTCATATTTCTATGTCTTCCTACAAATTGAGAAAAAAAAAGTGGATAAGACCCAGAGGTCTCAGGAGCATTGAGTGGAAATAAAGTGGTCAGACCTAAATACCCAACTCAAAGTTAATGACAATAGAATCAAGAGACCCAAACTACAACAAGCCATATACAAAAGGGACCTTTTACACTAGCAGTCCATGGGGCTAAGGGTGGAGATATGGGATGTATGCTGGGAACAGTGGTGGAGGGAGGTCATCACTGGTGGTGGGAATTGCCCTAATTCACTGTCACTATGTACCTTAAATATAACTGTGGAAGACTTGTAATTCACATTGGTCTTAATAAATATTATTTTTAAAAAAGAAAGTATGGTTTATATATTCAATATAATACTCTTCTGCCTTTTTTAGAAAATGATAAAATTGTGCCTTTGGGAATGGAATGTGAAATGATTATGTTATGTGAAATAAGGAAGTGAAAGACCACTTCCAGTGGTTTCCTTCATATATTAAATATATCTTTTAATTTTTTCTTTAATAATAATTTCTTTATTTAAACACCATGGTTACAAACATGTTTGTGCTTGGGTTTCAGCCATAAAATGCACTCCCCGCTTCACCAGCACAACTAAATATATCTCCTTTTTCTTCCTTTCTTTTCCAGAATTAGTGCACAGCAACTCTCCTATGCAGCTGAATGTATTTCCTGTGTGACTCCAATGGATCATGTGACTTACATGTTACTTGCATGCCTCTCCTCTTGTTGGATAGCTCAGAGTCAACTGAACAGTTTAGTCTGACAAGAGCAGTGTGTGACCCTGATTCAGGCATCATCTGGCTGCACTCTGAGCCCATCTCAAATGTATTTTCTCCACCTGAGTGGAGACCCAGGATCTTCTCAGTCTTCCTGGATCTCTGAGAGTTCTGAATGGCCCTGGGATCTTGAAGTTTTAGCCATGTCCATTTAATGAACAAACCATCAAGCAAATCAGCCATTGGGCTTCCATGAAAGGAAAAGGAGCAAGAGTAGCATAACCTATAATGTACATATCATGTACATATTTCTCCTTAAAACAACTGAGATGTGGATATTTATCTTTTAAAGCTTTATATATTCTGATGAGGAAAAGGAGGGTTAGAGAGAGAATGACTCGCCTAGAAACTAGCAATTGATGGGCAGCAAAGCCAGGACACAAGCTAAAGTTGAATTTCAAAAACCCTGTTCTTACTCTAAACAAGGGTTGGCAAACTAAGATCCTGGGTCCCAGTCCATCTCCACACCTGATTGCATTGTAAAACAGTATTCATTGGAGCCCAGCCTCACTAGTAAGTTGTGCATGTCTACAGCTACTTCCCAGTCACAAGAGCAGTGAAAAAGACCACATGATCCCCAGCTGTTTCTTTATAGAGAATGTTTGCCAAACCTGTCCTGAGCAAAGGACAGTCACAGGACTCTAGTCAAATGGCCTGTCTTAGAAGATTCATCAGAACCACCTTCATAGATGGAAACTTCTTGGAAACACAGGTTTCCAGTCCCCTACTCATGCCTCTGCATCTAAAGACTTCCATTCTTTACTACCAAGTATTTTCAATGGTCACTGTTACTTCTGACCTATACTTCAATCCAGAGACCCAATGTCCCCAAAGATCTTCACTGAAAGAGAAACCCTGGTTCCTTTGTTCTCTGAGTGGCACAACACAAAGAGTCATCTACACTGGCCCCAGATGCCCCCATTGGTGGCCCCCAGTGTCCACACTCAGCCATGCAGCCTTCCTCTCTCTGACCTACATTTCTCTTCCTTTCCTGGGGTTGCCTGCTAAATGCACTATATGCCCTTGAATTCTGGTCTCAGGCTTTGCTGATATAAGAATTCCTCAAATCAGAACAAATCCAGGGACAATGAAATAATGACAAATACTTTATTTTATTTTTAATACTACATATGTAAGTAGTAAAAAAAAATCTATATCTATTGGGGACTGAGTCTGGATTGGTCCCAGATAGAAATACAATTATTATACTTAATATGTCACATTTGAAGGGTAGAAGAATGAAAGTCAGGAAGAGGGGTGCATAAATGCTAGTGCTGAAACCAAACTACAGAAATGAATGAGACATATTCCTTACCCCAGATAAAGAAGACAGATTGGTTGGGATTAGGGGAATTGGCCCATGACAAAAGAGAAATGGATGCATCAAGTCACTCTTAGGTTTCCAGCCCAAGCACCTGGATTAACAGTAAGGTCAAAGACATCATCAACCACTGTTCCATGAAATGGAGATCACCCCCAACCTCCTGGGTCTGAAAGCATCAGAGTTTAGAAAACATACTCACATGCATTATTGCTTTTCACCTTCACAACCACCATACAGGTAAACAGAAAACATATTGTCATTATTAGTGTCATTTTCACTGAAGGGGAATCAGGCACAGAAACCAAATCTGTACAAGTCAGAATATAATTAGTTCACAGACCACAAGAATTTCTGTTCCTCTGTGATGCCAGGAACTTATGAAGAATCTGGATCAGGCAGGACCCCATTCTGCTAGAAACTTCTGTGGCAAGGCTAAATCATTTCTGCTATGGGGATACCAAGACAATGCTCTGATTCCAGCCAGCTCTGAGACCTTGGGCAAGGGAATATTTCCAGAAGGGAGAGCTCAGCTGGGAGCCCAATTAGAAAGTAGACTCAGTCCACACCTCAGGAAGTAGGGTTTTCCCAGACCATCTCCTAATCTCTTCTCCCAAACCCCATGTTTTACATCTCCCTACTTGCCTGTCCTCCCAATCTGGACTGGTTCCTCTATTCCTAGTGACACTTCCTAACCTCATGGAGCCAGAGGAAACACAGAATTCTGGTTCCCATAGCAACATGACCAGGTTCAAAAAGCAAATAAAATCCCTGTCTTTTCAGTACTCTCAGAGTAACTGTCAGTGGCCTAGGCAATTTTAATCAGCCTACAAGGTAAATTTGTCTAAAGCTTTAGTCTACCCAGAAATCCATGGCCTGAAAGAAAGTTGAATCCTCTCAGTTCAAAGTACATGATCAAGCCAGGACTAAATCCATTGACTTTTCTGTTTCTCAATTCAAGCCTGAATAGGCCAACCCCATTATGGGTAAAGCATCTAATTATCAGTCCTCTGAATATTTCATGGCTTGGACCCAAGGGTATATGGTAACTTCTGATATTAGCCATCTTGTACTAATGTACAGTTCAAGAGAGCTGGCCCTCTTTCTCTATTAGCCCCCTACTGAGAATTAAAAGGAAGGTAGGAAGAAATGGGAACAGAGACATCAGCACCAAGGAGGGACTGCAGAGGTGGCCACTTTGGGGATATTGGTTCCTATAGTGAACTCCCAATTAAGTGTTTTAGTAATAATGTTAAGATGAGTCAGAGCCAAGTCTTGACCAGTACTGGTGGTCCGCCTATGTCTTTCTCACATGTAGTCCCCCTTTATGAGGGCTTAATTAGAAAACCCTTCATGGCTGGTGCAAGTGATCCAGATACAGATGCAATAGAAACAAGAGTGCTTTGGTGTTCAATATCTTATGGCGATTTTCCCTCTAAGGCCCTACACATCCCCTACACTCCTTTTTTCTTGTGAATAAAAAAATAATAATAAATTGTCACTGCATATATGAGTTCACTCAATATGGCCACTGATATTTGAATAATTTTAAGTTCCTGCATTCTGTCCTTGCTGTAGTATAACTTATATTGTAACCAGGGGATTCTTTTGAAAACATTGGAAAAGTCATGTTTTTCTGATTAAAGCCCTCCTATGCTTTTCCATTACCATAAAAAATGGTAGATAACGAGCAACTGTCAAACTCCCACAAATAGGTGGGCCTCTGCTGGTCTTGGGTGGGTTCACTTCCTGTACTGTTACATCTGTAGATCAATTTAGGATTGCTTCAGCTGGGATCACTGCATAATCTGAGTGAGTGCTGTTCCATAGTTCTCATCCTCCAACAGGCCAGCTCAGCTAAGTTCTCATGACCAAAGCAGAGAGGCAACAGTGAGCAACTTCAATTATTCAAGTTTCTTGAGTCCTCACTTGAATCATGTATACTAACGTACTTAGGTTAAAGCAAAAAATAGACAAGCCCCATAGGAGATGGAAAGTTTTGAAATATATGATAATAGCCATAGGTGTAGAGAGCAAAGAATAAAGGTCATCAGTGTAATATCTCAATCACAACCTCTCAAATGGTATGAAATACTAAACTATATGATCTGGTCCTAAATGCTGGCATCTGCCTTTATTAACTGCTGATTTTCAGAGAATTTGGCACATAGTATCTGCTCAATAAATATTTATTTATGTATTTAGTTAATAAATTTATAACAACATTTTCTTTAAACTGTTAGCATGCTGCTAACCCTGGTTTGATCTCTGGCACTAAGTAAGGCTCCTCTAAACATTGTCAGGAGTAAGTTGAAGACCACTAAGTGGTCCCCCCCAAAAATTTTAAATTAAATTAAATTTTGGCATTGATAATAGAAATAAACTAGAGTTTATGCTTTGCATGCAAGAGTTCCTGTTTGGTCCCTATCCCTCTATGGTTCCCAGAACAATGCCAAGAGTGACCCCTAACATAGCCAAGAGAACCCTGAACAACACTGGGTATAACCTAAAGAAAAATTCAATTCAATGTGACTAGGTTTTTTAACATATTTTTTCAATTCCAGAATATATCTTAGTTTCATCTATGCCTTTGCACTAAATCTGGAAACTTTTTAAATGCTTAAGCGATTATAATAGCTTAAACTATGAATTAGGTTTTAACTTATGGCACTAATTGCCTTGCAAAGTTCCTGACAGGGTAATAGTGTGATATGTCTCTTTAACAAATACTTCAAGATTAAAAAGGAAGAAGATTTAGACTACAAATAAATAGGAAAAAGAACAATGAAAATTCATCCAGACCAGGACTAATATAATACCTTTGATAGAATGACAGAGTTAAAGGTAAGTGCTCTCCATTATATTCTGAACATTTAATATGAACTTGGGGGAGCAATTGTGGAAAATTCTGAACTCCTATTTATTTCTTCTGAAAATATGTCAGAGTTGTATGAATTTTAAAATTAGGTCATTACCTACACTTCTGTGTGTGTTCACTATGTGTACATGGCATCTGCTCAGTGGGCAAGAAATGAACATTTGTGAAGTTAATGAATGATCCAGGTAAAACAAATTAAGATAATGAGCTTGGAGAGACTACAAACAAGGACAAAAGACAAAAGCCAGAACTTGTGAACTGGTATCAAGAATAATGATGAAGTTAAAGACCTCTGGGGCATTTAGAATCTGAAGCCTCGTTTGTACAGTTATCCATGAACTATGAATGGTAAAGTTAATTATCCTCAATCTTCTGGCCCTAACTTTCAAATCCGCCTTAACATTTCTGCATATACCAATACGAAATTCAGCAACCACAATTTGTCTTTAAGCTTTGCCACTATGGCCATCTACCTGGCACATAAAAGTACCATCTCTTTGAAGCAGCCTGAACAAATCAGTAATGGTTATGTGGGTATAATTACCCCAATCTTCACAACCCTAGAAGAAACCTAAGGTACATGTTTTCTCAAGATCTCTCGATGTTTTCTCCTAAGGAATCTGAGTAATAGATTCCAATTAATAACAATTACTCACTATGTAGGTGGACTCTGGAGGAAGATCTGGAGGTATGGGCTCTGGAAGAAGTTCATACTATTTCAGAAGGGTTATAAGCAAAGCAATCTTAGAACAAAAACTTGTGTGTCTATCAATGGTAATAATATCCAAATACAATAGAGATGAAGGCCAGGAGGACCAATCTATGGTAAGGAGCTTGACACAAATAGTGGGGGAGTGTAGTTAGGGCAGAATAGGGACCATTGTGACAATAATAGTTGGAAATGATCACTCTGAACAAAAATTGGGTGCTGAAAGGAGATAAAGTGACAGGTATAATACCTCTTCAGTAATAATATTGTAAACCATGGTGTCTAAAAGGTAAAAAAAAAAAAGGAAGGGGAGAAAGAGAGAGCGAGAAAAGAAAAATGTCTGCCACAGAAGCAGGCAGGAGGGAAACTGGGGACATTAGTGGCAAGAAATATGTGCTGGTGTAGGGTATTGTACACTATATGACTGAAACTAAATCATGTACTATTTTGTAACTTTGTATCTCACAATAATTCAATTAAAAATTATTTATAAAAATATTGGGGCCGGAGAGATAGCATGGAGGTAAAGCATGTGACTTGAATGCAGAAGGACAGTGGTTCAAATACCAGCATCCCATATGGTCCCCCAAGTCTGCCAGGAGCGATTTCTGAGCACTGAGCCAGGAGTAACCCCTGAGCAGCCAGGTGTGACCCAAAAACAAACAAAAAATATTTATAAAAATAAAAAATAAGACACATAAGAAACAACCTTTGATAAATCACTCATGAGAACTTAAGGACCCTACTCTCTTCCATGCCTCTCTCCCACACATAACCCAAGTTTTCCTTTCTCACTCATTATGGGATCTCAGCCTTAAAGATTCCATAGTGTCCCAAATGTACAGCTTTGCTATTTATTTCACAGGGTGCAGAATCCATTTTTTATCTTTTTTCCAGACAGTTGGTTTGTTTTAATGGACTTCTTTTCTGCCTGTGCATAATTCTTCTCTAAATTAAATTCTCCTCTCAGCTCTGCATAATACACACTAGGCTGTCAGCTCATTACTTTTACATCCTCTCTTGTTCTGTTTATGCAAAGGTTTAATTAACTATGAATTGCTGCTTAGGCAGCAGGAAAAGGCCCACCCACTCCCACCCCCAGGAGGCTATGTGGCTCAACTCTGTAAAGAGAAGCAATACTGAATGGTGGGAAAAAGCCAGAAGAGGAGATGGAGCATTAAGGTTTTAATCTTTTCACTACCACTTTTAGGGATTCCTTATTCACTAAATATTTAAGTTGCTGCCATGTGCTTGACAATGTTTTAAGAGAGTCAAAAGTAATTAACCTGAAAGATGTCAGTCTTGCCCTCACAGAGTTTAGAGTCTACCAGGGTAAAGAGACAAATCCATGCCTTAGCAATCTCTTACTGCATAACCAATTTCCCAATAGTTGCTTCAGTGATCACTTCAGCAGCACATCTACCAATAATTACTTCAAATAACACTAAATATCTATCCTATTGCACATATCTTTTTGTTTTGAGGCCAAACTCAGTGATGCTCAGTGCTTACTCATAGCTCTGAGCTCAGGGGCCACTCCTAGTGGTCCTTGGGACTATTTATGGTGCTAGAAACCAAAACTGTCAGCTGCATGCAAGGCAAGTACCTTAACCCTTATCTTATCTCTTTAGTCTCATCCACTGCACATTTTCAACTCAAAGGGAATCACTACTGGTTTAGAGTGCAAGAGCAGTTTAATTGGACAGTTGGGGCTGAAAGGTTCTTGTAAAGTTGCATCAGAGTGAGTAGGGATACAGTCATACAGTCATGGGAAAGCCTTACCTGTTGATTTCTTTTGCTTCCAAGGTGCCTCTTTTATATGGACGACAAGTCAACAATGATTATTAGTAGAGCTATCCATGGATTACTTATAACAAGCAACTCAATTCTCTAAATAAGCTTTTTCTTATGACCTTTATGAGCTTGCCTTAAAAGTCAAATGTCGGAGCCAGGAAGGTGGTGTTAGAGGTAAGGTGTCTGCCTTGCCAGCGCTAGCGTAGGACGGACCTCGGTTCGATCCCCCAGTATTCCATATGGTCCCCCCAAGCCAGGAGCGATTTCTGAGCGCATAGCCAGGAGTAATCCCTGAGCATCAAATGGGTGTGGCCAAAAATAAAAAGTCAAATGTCATTCTTTTGAAGAAAACTGACATCCAAAATACTCCCTTCAGTAACAGTATTTCAATACATGGTGCCTAAAAGGGAAGAAAGGAACATGAGAGAGAGGGAGAGAGAAAGAGAAGAAAATGTCTCCATGGAGGCAGACTAGGGGAAGGATTGGGGTTAGGCTTGGGTTAACTAGGGGAATTGATTTGCAGGAAATAACACTTGTGAAGGTACAGGTGTTGGAACATTATATGACCAAAACTCAACTATCAACAACTTTTTAACTCTGTATTTCACAGTGATTTAATTTTTAAAAAAATGTCATCTTTTTTGGCTACTCTCTACTACATATGCAGACCAGCATGATAAATGGTGAGAGACTATACCATGCCATGATTACAGGTGCTTTCTTAGAGTTGTCTACCACAATATAAATACTTGTGAATTAAGCACTGTGATCAGTGATGTTAAGAAAATTAAGTATTGCTGATATAAAGTGATGGGGGATAATAGATAATCTAGTGAAGATATTGTGAAAGATTTCCTTCAACTTATAAAGTCAACAAGTAAACCTTCAGAGTACCTATCTAGATTAAAGGGAAATAGTCATCCTCAACTCACAACACATCTTGAGTCTCAGCTGGAAGCAGACTAACCAAACTTCTACTATTATTTTGGTTTCTTATGACTTTAGCATTGAGGTAGCTAAATCTCTTTGCTTCTTAATTAAAGGGATGGGTGTCCCAAATGCTGCCTGTTTCTGAAAGAAGGCCCTAAATGAATACATTTGGACAGAGATCATAGCTACTAAGAACCAGTTGCTGGCTATGTACCCAGCAATAGAGAAACTTAATTATTCTCCAGTTTCCAGCTAAGAAAACACAAAGCCTGAGAAAATATTTGTCAAACTCTGTATTTTGGTTGAGGCATATATGTTGGCAGGTTTTAGGCAGCCCCACAGGAGGATAGTTGGTGCTGAACAGATTCAAAACATTTTAGAACTGATTATCCTAGAAAAAGTAAAAGAGAGACATAGCTAGATTTGGTCGTTTTCCCACACACTGTTCTGAGCAGAATCTGGCACTTCCTTTTCTTTATTCTGCCTGCTGCTGTACAGAGCTTCTTTCTCCTCATCAACTGAAGGAGACAATTTAAACATCAATATAGTTGAAATATGATAAGCAATGCTTAAGGAAAGTATAAGAAATAGATCATGTTCTATAAGACAAAAGGGAATAAAAATTTAATTTGACCCCTGAAGAGGAGGTGTAAACAGATAATTATGGAAATAATTTAGGAAAAAAAACTTCTGGGGCCGGTGAGGTGGTGCTAGAGGTAAGGTGTCTGCCTTGCAAGTGCTAGCCAAGGAAAGATCGCGACCGCGGTTCGATCCCCCAGCTTCCCATATGATCCCTCCAAGCCAGGGGCAATTTCTGAGCTCTTAGCCAGGAGTAGCCCCAGAGCATCAAACGGGTGTGGCCCTAAAAAAAAAAAAAAAAAAGAAAAAAAAAACTTCTTTAAAAAGTATATTTCTGGGGCCCGGAGAGATAGCACAGTGGCGTTTGCCTTGTAAGCAGCCGATCCAGGACCAAAGGTGGTTGGTTCGAATCCCGGTGTCCCATATGGTCCTCCATGCCTGCCAGGAGCTATTTCTGAGCAGACAGCCAGGAGTAACCCCTGAGCATCACCGGGTGTGGCCCAAAAACCAAAAAAAAGAAAAAAAAAGAAAAAAAAAGTATAATTCTGAAGAAATTCCACATGTACAATGTATCCTGAGAAGCTAGTTAAGGCTATGTACATCAAGTCAGATGCATCTATATGGAAATATTTCCACGGTGTTAAAAATATTTCTAGAAAATATTGTTGTATTTTTAAAGAAATTGCATGACCATATACACAATATAATTCTTTTTTGGAAAAATTTGTAGGCTTTTGATCAATATAATAAGAGTTTATATTTTTAAGTGCATATGAGAAAGTAGGGACTATATTTTACATTTATATTTATATTTCACATAAAAATTTTATAAAACCTGAAAGGTTGGGTCCAGGGTGATAGTACAGTGGTACGGTGTTTCCTTGCTCACGGGTGATCCAGGACGGACCTCGGTTCAATCCCCAGCATCCCATGTGGTCCCCCAAGCCAGGAGCGATTTCTGAGTGCATAGCCATGAGTAATCCCTGAGCATCACCAGGTATAGCCCAAAATCCAAAAATAAATAAATAACCTGAAAGGTTTGTTTAAGTCTGAATTTTTTACTAAGTTTTAAGTAATTTCTATCAAATATCCATGTTATAACAATAAAATTAAATCAGAAATATATGAAAGAAAACTATTTTATGAGTTAAAAGTAAAATAGAAGCACTCTTTTGAGTGCTGGAGAGATAGTACTGTGGGTATGGTGCTTGGCTTACATGTCTAAGTCAGATTTAATCCCCAGCATCCGATATGATCTTCCTAGCACTCTAGGCATAATTCCTGAATACATAGCCAGGAATAACCCTTGAGCATTGCCAGGAGAGGCCTCCCTCCACCAAAAATATAATTTTCATGTGGACTCTGGCCTATAGAGGATATCACAGTGAGATCACAAAATATTTAGAACCAAAAGCAATAAAGTGCTGCATGCACTGTAGATTAGAAGCAAAGCAAGGCATCCAAGAAAATGTGTAGCTTTAATAAATTATTGAAGAAAGAAATGTGGCTTCTATTGCTGCTGTACCTCAGTATCTGTTCTCCCTCTTTTCTATAATAATAAAACTTCTGATTTCTAGTTAGAATCATGACTGCTCAAAATGGAGCCTCATTTTCTGTTACTCTTATGCTCAGAGTAGACTTGTTGAAGTTCTAGTCAACAGATTGTGAACAGAAGTAATACGTGCAACTTTATAATTCTGTCTTCAAAGTACCTTCTTGGCACATACACCTTCCTGTTACCAAAATATAAAAGTACAGTAGAAAATTTGTATGATAAAATAATTAATTTGTCTGGTCTTTGTCCCAAGTTGCTGGCATGGAGTTTCTAAAGCCCTGGGAATTTCTTGAGCGATACATGGGTCTGTCTTGTGCTAATAAAATGACTGTTAGTAATTCTCTATCCCAAAGAACCTTGGGATGGGAGTTAGGTACTGAGAAAACTAAGCAAGGTACTTTAAAGCTTCCAAAATAGAAAGGGAAGAAAATTTTAAATACTGGATTTAATTACAGAGCCAGTGATTTAATCATTCACACCTATGAAAGAAGGGAGGAAAAAAGGGAAGAAAGAAAAAGAAAGAGGGCCCGGAGAGATAGCACAGCGGCGTTTGCCTTGCAAGCAGCCGATCCAGGACCAAAGGTGGTTGGTTCAAATCCCGGTGTCCCATATGGTCCCCCGTGCCTGCCAGGAGCTATTTCTGAGCAGACAGCCAGGAGAAACCTCTGAGCACCGCCGGGTGTGGCCCAAAAACCAAAAAAAAAAAGAAAAAGAAAGAAAGAAAGAAAAGAAAGAAAGAAAGAAAGAAAGAAAGAAAGAAAAGAAAGAAAGAAGAAGAAAGAAGAAAAAGAAAGAAAGAAGAAAGAAAGAAAGAAAGAAAGAAAGAAAGAAAGAAAGAAAGAAAGAAGAAAAGAAAGAAAGAAAGAAAGAAAGAAGAAAGAAAGAAAGAAAGAAAGAAAGAAATAAAGAAACAAAGAAAGAAAGAAAGAAAGAAAGAAAGAAAGAAATAAAGAAGAAAGGATGGAAGAAAGAAAGAAAGAAAGAAAGAAAAGAAAGAAAGAAGAAAGAAAGAAAGAGAAAGAAAAAAAAGAAAGAAAGAAAGAAAAAGAAAGAAAGAAAGAAAGAAAGAGAGAAAGAAAGAAAGAAAGAAAGAGAGAAAGAGAAAGAGAGAAAGAAAGAAAGAAAGAAAGAAAAGAAAGAAAGAAAGAAAGAAAGAAAGAAAGAAAGAGAAAGAGAAAGAAAGAAAGAAAGAAGAAAGAAAGAAAGAGAGAAGAGAGAAAGAGAGAAAGAGAGAAAGAGAGAAAGAGAGAAAAAAGAGAAGAAAGAGAGAAGAAAGAAAGAAAGAGAAAGAAAGAAAGAAAGAAGAGAAAGAGAAAGAAAGAGAGAAAGAAGAAGAAAGAAAGAAGAAAGAAAGAAAGAAAAAGAAAGAAAGAAAGAAAGAAGAAAGAAAGAAAGAAAGAAAGAAAAAGAAAGAAAGAAAGAAAGAAAGAAAGAAAGAAAGAAAGAAAGAAAGAAAGAAGAAAGAAAAAGAAAGAAAGAAAGAAAGAAAGAAAGAAAGAAAGAAAGAAAGAAAGAAAGAAAGAAAGAAAGAAAGAAGAAAGATGGGCTCTGAATCCAGGGGGACAGGTGGAGAGGGTAGGGCAACTGTATTCAAGAATGGCCTAGACTTCTCGATAGCTAGATATCTATCTATCTATCTTGATAGATGATAGATAGATAGAGAGAGAAAGAGATAGATACATTTGTATATATATCTATTTATAAATTATAAATGCATATTTATAAATATTTAAATATTTGTAAATATAAATACATGTTTATAAATATTTATAAATTATAATATATATAAGTATTTATAAATATAGAGAGAGATACATGTATATATACATATGTGTCTCCTGTGATTAAACTATAATTTTATAAATTCACTTTAGTGAATTCTGAAGGTCAGGTAAGCAGATTACAAACCCAATTAGTTATGGGATCCTTTGGTTAGTACTGGTTGCCTGGAGACCCCTCTAAAGTAAAATAAGTCTTGTGAAAAAATGAGACCAATATTAACTCTAGAGGGTTAGCATTAGGATAGCCCTTCAGCACATCTAACCAGTGTGGATACATAATGGTGATTAGCCAAACTAATTTTTCCAGCACTGAGAAGTTTCCCAGGAAACTGCTAAATCCAACAAAGGTCAGGCAAACTGAAACAAAATGATCAACATAAGTTATATTGCTTCTAGAAACATGAAGACAGGGAATATACAGAATTAATGAAGCAAAAGAACAAGACTTCATGAAGCATAACTTCCTCCTGTTTAGGTTGGACTGCCCACCACTAGCATTTAACATAAAGAAATAGAAAACATTTATCTTGTTAAGCACAAACATATCTAATGTAAGTACTTTAAATGTTAGTTGCTGAAAGTAATAGACAGGCATGTATGTTTGGGTGGGTGGTGGGCAATGGAAAATGTTAAACTCAGAGATTGCTGAACAAAATGTAGCAATCCCTATCATTCAGGAAATAGAGTTATGATGACACAAATACAAATGCTTTGCTTTGAAAAACATACCATATATCCACCAAGGCTACAGATAATCTAATAATATATATTTTAAAGGATATAATGCTATTCTGCATTGCCACTTAAGGAAGATGTATAATCCAAGGCATAAATAGTCAGTATGCTATCTGAAATGGGAGGAAATTCTGCACAATAACATGCTCAGCATGTGGTTTATAATATAACCTGACTAGGGGTCTGTTATTGGGTTACTTCAGGGTTGAAAGAGAAAATTGGTTTCATACCCTCAAATGCAGCTATTAAGAGGCCGTTTATAGTGCCAGATTTAGCAGGAGACAATAGCATGACCCCAAAACTTTATCTTAAAAGATGTCTTAGCTAACCAATACTATAGGCTAGAGGGAAAGCAGGGCATCCAAGAAAATGTGTAGCCTTAATAAATTATTATTGTTTCCTTTATGTTGACCCCCAATAATAAAGTTATCTCTAGCACCTAAATCTTTGTTCTAGATGTTTTTAGTTGGCAGCCACTAAATTGGAAGACAAAGCAATGACAGAGGCATAGAAGCAAATAATTTTAAGTAATATAAGATATTTTCAATCATCAGATCTAAAACTATTTCTAAACAAGAATTGCACTGGTGGAAGGGGGCTGTTCTTTACATGACTGAAACCCAACTACAATCATGTTTGTAATCAAAGTGTTAATAAAGATATTAATAAAAAAAAAGGATACTAAACAAAAAGGACTTAACATGTACAGGCAAAAAGAAGACTCTTAAAAGCATGCTGGTCCACAAAGAGAACCAGCTCGACAAAACCCCCATCAGAGTCATCAAAAGAATAGTGGATGAGAAAACCTCTGAGACGTAAACTGGGAAACATGAAGGATGATGAAATAATACCTTACTCCAAGAGGAAGAACCAGACACTGTTGCATGGGCAGCAGGATTCACCTTTATTAGGAAGCATTTGCTTTTAGGTTTTCAACTTCTCAATCCAACATAAAGTTTTTAAATTGTTTTTTTCTTTCTGTTCCTACTTCATTATTGCATATTGCCTAGAGGAGAGGTTGATCATTTCCTTTACTATTTAAAACACTATATCAGGAACAGTTACATTTAGACTCTGAGTTCTCTCAGAGAGATCTATGCATTGCTCACTCAGATCCTAGGTTTTTAGTTGGATTCAGTAATCAGTGCATAAATTGTTGGAAATATGAGCACTCTAGGATGTTTGGGTGACAAAAGGATTGACTATAACAGATAATTCTAATTGTTCTTAGTAGCCTTTTTCTCTCATAGTAATAGGTCTCTTAATTTTCAGCTAGACGTATGGCTCTCAGAATAAAAATCAAAATTTTCCGCCTTTATTATATAGCTATCAGACTAAGATATTGCCAATGGAACATGAGAAAATGATGCATATAATTTCCAGATCATAGCTTCAAGAGAGAAAATCCTATCCTCTCATCCCTTGCCCCTTTCATGCTGGTTGGAACAGGGGAGCATAAATGAATTTTGCATCAAGTAAACAAGAACAATACAGTACATAAAATAGAAGTTCCTGAGTCCCTGAGGCTTTTGTGAGGCATAGTTACCATGTCAGCTCTGGATTTCCTACCTTCAAAAAATTCATGTGTATGAAAATCAGCTTTGTCTTATCTAAGCTACTGTGCTTTGGGGTCTCATATGAGCATAAATATATTATGCATTCACTTTTAAAACTAGAAAGAAAACCATAAAAGGAAAATGAAGGAAATCAAATAAAAATTAATAAAATTTAAAAAAAGAGATTTTGAAAAAAAAGCAAGCTGGTTCTCTGAAAACACTAATTATATAGACAAGCTGATTCTAAGATTGAGCAAGAACAAGATATGGCACAAATATTATCTTCATTTGATCAGAATTGAAATACTGATAAGTTTGGATTTTAATTATAAGAAATTGTCATAACAATTTTATGTTGACATAAAACATAATAAAAACTATTTTCATAAAAACTCAAGTTATCAAAAATGGCACAAGGAAAATTGTAAAACTTCAGTATGTCAATAACTGCTTTTAGTTCATGAATTTGCGAGAAAATTCTATGCCTCACCCAAATATATATATGAGCTGCAGGGGCTTACAAGCAAATTTTACCAAACATTCAAGAAACAGACTTTTTTCATATTATGCATTCTTTCGGGCAAAGAAGATAAAGAAACCAGTCCATTTTATGAAACTAGATTAATCTTGATTCTAAAAACAGGTAAGGCTGATTAGTTTTACTATTGTAGTAACCCAAATTCTTTGATTTACAAAACAAATAAATTACAGCATCTAAATTACACTTGTGGCTATAGGTCAGCCACAGGTTACAACTCTATTCCATGTGTTTGATCATTTAGGGGCCCAGGTTAATTGAACATCCTCTATGTGGCACAAGCTCACTGGGTTAGTCAGAGAGAAGAGTTTGATATATAGTAAATAATTAGACTGATTTCACTTTTTGAACCATATTTGATAGTATTTAAATGCTACTCCCAGCTCATAAGACTATATTGCATCAAGGATGGAACCTGGACTTTCCATATATAAAGCATATGCTCCGTCCATTTAGCTAATTCTGGCCCATAAAATAGCTTTATTTGAATCTCTTAGTTTAAGCTTAGGACTGACAGAGAATCATTTTCACACATAGCAATGCAAATCTGTCATGTAATAAAATTGTACAATAGAGATCTGAAAGTATACTTGAACAATAATGTGTCTTCTGACATATGGCAATACATGTCATGTTGAAAATATATATCCAGGGTTGGGGCATTGGCTCAAAAATCTGAAACACATGCTTTGCATATAGAGAACCAAGTTTAATCCCTAGCAATACATGGTCCCCTGAATACCACCAGGAGCAGTCCCTGAGTACCACTGAGGTACACCAGCCTCCAGAATTTTAAGAACATATATACTCTTAGGACAGAGCAATAATACAATAATTAAGGAACCTGCCTTGTACACAGCCAATTTGGGTTCTATCCCTAGCACCACATTTGGTCCCTTGAGTCCACTAGGGGTTATCCCTGAACATAGTCAGATGTGGCCCAAAAACAAACAAACAAACAAATATATATATGTATATATATACACACTCTCACAGGAGAAATTAAGTTAGATAATTTTAACAGTAATATAAATTCCACAGTAATAATCTTCCATAGGAAGTATAAGAAATTATAAAAAATTTTTACTTTTATATATTAATATTGATATTCTTGAATTAAATTTTTGTCTGTTTTGTTCTTCTTTTGAGAGAAAAACTCCTAAGAAGTATGTGGTAAGGGGATCCAGGGACCATTTCTGGCAATACTCAGTCAGCAGTTCAGTGTTAGGGTACCAAATGATGTAGTACTGCTACAGTCCTATGATACCAGGACCATCAGGCCAGTTTGACAATGCTCAGGGGGTTCCAGAGCTACACAAGACAATGGTTGAGAGGCCCTGTGTTGCCAAGAATGGAGGTCTGGTCAATGAAGAACATGTTCTTTTAATCCCTATACTATCTTCCAGCCCCCTGATACTATTTTTAAATAGTCATACAGTCAAACAGAATTTGTACCATGTGATATAGCATGGTAGTATAAGAAAAAATAAAAACCTATTACCTCAATAGCTGCAGAAAATTCTATGAAAATCAACTGGTATTTCTACTACTTTATCAAATAAGAAATAATTTATTCTTAATCTAAAATATTAATAGGATTTGGGAAGTAGCTCAGTGGTACAGTGCCTGTAATGCAAGTATGGAGCCACGGGTTCAATGCCCAGCATAGCAAACATTTAAAAATTTCAAAAAATAAAGACTATCATAAACATGATACTTCATCTAACAACATACAAAGGACTTTTGTTTCTTCTACTCTTCTGAATTTTCTAGGAACTCTGTCAGGAGTGTGCAGAGCCAGAGAGAGGTAAGCTCTGAAGACGGCTGAATGTAGCCTCAAAACAAAGCAAACAAACAGGATTACCAATTGGGAGAGAATGTGTGTCGCCTGTGTGTGTTTCTCTACTGCCCTGTGTCCTGAAAGTCTCCTGAGTGGGTCGAGAAGGGCCCAGCAAAATCGCTCCCCAAGAGTTGCCCAGGCCAGAAAGCCAAGGAAGACTGTGTCCTAGAGTGAAAACCAGCTATCAGCGGTAAATTGCAGAAAGGCAGGTCCTCTGAATGTGACGTCAGGCTGGAGGAATCTGCCTCTGCTGTGTGATTACCAATTGGGAGAAACTGCGTATTGCCTGTGAGTGTTTCTCTACTGTCCTGTGTCCTGAACCTCTCCTGAGTGCACCGAGAAGGGCCCAGCAAAATCGCTCTCTGAGAGGCTCCAGAAGAGCACGGCTGCTGGCCATTTCACTTCACAGCCGTGCACTCTTTCTAATGAATGAACCCCACCATAACACTCAGAAAAAAATCACACTACAAGCGTGACAATGGGGAAACCTCACAGGCAAACACCATGCACAGAGAATGAAGATGATAGCTCTAATGACACAAAAAAATACCAACCATCTGATTAACCTCTCAGATAAGGAGTTTAGAATAGAAATATGAAGAATCCTCATGGAAATCAAAGAATATATAGCTCTAGCTGAACAGAACACCAAGACAGAAATCTGCATTTTCTAGGTAATAGGCAGAAAAAGAATAATAAATACAAGAATTAGTTTAAGGATTGACAAAATAAGAAGAAAAATAGGCTTTCTTTATTGTCTCTAATTGTATTTTTACCCTGAAAATTCTAGAGAATATAAAATGATTTGGACAAATGAGATTTATTAGTTGATCTGATTATTTTTAATTGTTTAAAAAAAGAGATTAGAATACTTGTGAAACCGAGTTCAATTTCAGCACTGCAGAGTCTCCTGATCATAATACAGTATAGGCCTCAAGGTATATCCCTGGAGCCCATGAACACTGCTAGTTTGGCCCCACTAATCCCTTCTAGAAATCATGGGGCCTGAACAAGATGATCATTGCCAGGCACTATCACTGAATCACCAATTAAATTGACCAAGTATCTTTAGGAGTAGCCTCTGGTATCCCAAAGCAATACATGGGACATGCCCTAAAAATAAATCCCAACAATTGTTTCTATCCACCAAGAATAACCACGTATAAAAACATTACTTACAAGTCAAAATTTAGAAGCTAGAGAATTCATGAATAAAACTTAAACATATTGAAACATTTTCTATATTCCTGAATAAATGACAATTTATACTTTAGGAAAGAAAGAAAACATACCTTAAGGATGCCTATTCTCACAAATTAATTTCTAAAGTTCATATAACACTAATCAAAATCCAAATAGGTCTGTGAAGCTTTTGATAATTCAAAAATTCATTTGTAAGAGAAAAAAATTAAAAATTAAGGCAATTTGAAAAAAGAAGAGTTAGAGAGGATCCAAATAAGTCTTTTCATGGAAATTGTACTAATTCCAAAATTCATATATAAGAACAAAAACCCAAAATTAGTTAAAGCAATTCTGAAAAAGAAAAAAAACAAGAGGGGACCATTTTCCAGATGATATAGTACTATGTTTATAGTATAATGTACTATGGAATTATGGATATTTATATGTTTATAGTTTAATGTAAATTCATACCTTATATTTGTAAGGTAGTATGTATTATATGTATGTAAGTTTATAGCAGTAAATAGTAGAATTATGTACTTGTGTATACATACATATGTATGTGTGTATATATATATTTATAGCAATGTGGACCATTTATCTAAAGATATAGAAAAGATAAAACTATGCTGCAGCAGTATGGAACTGGATGGTATGATATTGGTACAAGAATATATGTTAAAAGAGTATATGTTAAAAGCAGACTTACCTAATAAAAGAAAGGAAGGATATAAGAAATGTTATTTCTGTATAGTTATCCAAGTTTGGGGAAAATTTTTGACTATATTTCTTAATCACATACACTGCAGAAAGATTAGTAGAGTTATTGTGAAAAAATAATTTTAAGAAAAAATATTTTCATCTTGGTGAGTTAATGGTTGAAAAATCTTTGAACAAAATATAAAAGGCACAAACTGCACTAGAAATATTAGCAATTAAAGTTAACGCCTCTATGGAAAAAAGAGCCTATAAAGAAGGTAAAAAGATACAATAATGTGGAAACAGCTATTTAAAATGCATGTAGCCAACTAGGAATTAGTTCTCAGGATATGTTTTTCTAAAAATCTACAAATCAATAAGAAATGGAGTCTTCAAATTTGTTCTCTAAATCAAAAGTTACAATAACAGAAGCTCAGAATTGCAGGTGCTAATTTTTGACCAAGCTATTTCTTACCCTGGCACCTTTACACTCCAGCACAATGAAGCTCAATTTGCTGGAAGCTGATAAATGCCCACATCAATCAGAAGTGGACAGAGCTTGGCGATAAGATTTCAAATGGAGTAATTTGGTGTTGCTGGAGGACAGGGTGAGATAGAACAACCAGATGGAAGAAATAAAAAAGCAATGGGGAGGGCATGGTTAAAATAAACACACAAACAAGTAAACTTAGACTCCTGGGCAAGATAAGAGAGTGGGTTTATTCACAGAGATACATAAGGGTGAACGAGTTCATTGAGGCTATCTCTCATATACCCAGGACAAAGAAATTGGCTTAACAATAGTCTCATAAAGAGGAATTCCAGAGTTTGAGTCAATAGTGAGTCAACATGGACAGAAAGGAGTCATTATCAAATAGGTTAATACAGCTTCAGGAGTAGCTGATACATCAGAAAAGAGATTAGATATAACATCTCCTCACTAATCAGCCTCATTTGGAAATGATGCTCTCCTCCGTGTCCCCACCATGGGAAGTATACCTAGGAAATGGGCTTTCCAGTCAATAATTACTTAAAGACCATTCCCACGGAGCAAACATGTATTGACAAACTGTTCAGGCCTGTTGCATCCATCATCCAGAATCACTGTTTTGCTGATTACTCTGCCTCACCACTCCCTCTACAATTCTATGGGGAAGAGGGGACACCAAATCTGACCAAACTTCAGGAGTACCTGTATTTGGGCTGATACAACCAGAGCTTTTAGAGCAAGTACAGGCACCCTGAAACCATACCTTCCTTCTTCTGGGAAGCCTCGCAACTGTAACCATTCCCACACATGAAGTCACCATGTTTGCACCAAGCCAACTCTGCAGACTTTTCTCAAATGAGATGTAAACTACGCCATAAAAAATCATGGATATGGAAATACTAGATAGAAGATTGCCAGACTATACATGTTTCACCATCAGTCTGGTCTGGATTATTTCATGTGAGACTCTGATTCAAACTTGTTCACCTGGAGTTAGAGATATGGTGCATTAAGTGATTTTACACCATATAGTGGATCCTGATTGCCACCAAACACTTAACAAGCGGTGGCTGCTGCCCTAGCCCTCAAGTGCCGGTTTGGGAACAACGCAGCCCAGAAATGCCTGTAGAAGTTACTTGATCAGAGGTGAGCTGGCACAGCCCCAAAAAAGAGGGAAGCCTGATCTCCGTCAAATGCCTATAAAAGCAGCAGTTGATATACTGACCCTCACCAACCCAACCCAGAAGCATCTGCGGAAGCTACGTGAATAATGTGAGCTGGCACCACAGCCATGCACACCTCCTAGTCTAGTGGTCAACAACCTGCGCCTCACGAGGCACATATGGCTCTTTACACTTTTAATTTGGCTCCTCTGTGTGCCGGGCAGCTGCTCCAGGAGTCAGGACTCTGTTCCTAGCCTCTGTCAGTGCACGCCCTGTGTTGCAGCCCCGGCAGCTGGCTCCACACATGTGGTATTGGGAGGGGGGGGGGGCATGACTTTCTGTGTGGCGCCACACAAGTCCAGTCAGGTCATGTGGTATGGGGGGGCGTGACTTTCTGTCTGACGCGCAGCAACAGAAGAGAGAGCCGTTTGTGGGTCAGTGGCTACATCGTGGTGCCTGGTGAGTCACTGTCCAGCCTGGACCCCACCCCAATCCCTCCCCTGTGGGACAATATTTGTATTGGGGTCCTATGAGCCATAGCTTCACGCATTTTTTTAATCTAGGAGCCAGCAAAATAAGTTAGTGGCCAGGTTCTGAGGTCAATATATAACAGTACCAGTGAGGACTATTTGTTTAAAATATCCATGATGAGCCAAACTAATTTTATAATACTATTTACACACACATAAAATGCCATATGTGCATCATCCACAGATCTCCCCCATAACAGTGCGTCATCCTCAGATCCCCCCATAACAGGGCATCATCCACAGATCCACCATAACAGGGCATCATCCACAGATCCCCCATAACAGTGCGTCATCCACAAATAACAGTGTGTCATCCTCAAGTATCAGTGCAACATCCACCGATAAATACCAGTGTGTCTTCCACAGATAAATAACAGTGCATCATCCACAAAGGTCCCCATAACAGTGTGTCACCCAATATTACTTCTTTTATGTGATTAAGGATGCTGGTTTGGTGTTGGTGGCTTTATTTTAAAATGAAACATTTTTATAGGTGCCCTGTTTTACATGGCTACAAAGAAAAAAACAATGAAAAATGGAAGACGAAAACCGTGAATTTAAAGTGGAATGGACCAAGTCTTTCGCGTTTCAGAACATAAATGGCTTTCCAACCTATCTTATTTGTAAAGAAAAATTGGCGCATAACAAAAAAATCTAATTTGGAGAGACACTTCACAAGAAAACACTTGTCCCTTAGTAATAAATATCCTTTTGTTGATGCAAGGAAGAAAGCAGTTGAGGAACTTCTGAAGAGTCAAGAAAAATCAAATTCTGTGTTTAATCACTGGGTGCAATCTTCCAACTATGTTAACTTTGCAAGTTTTGCGGTTAGTCAAGAGATTGCTAAGAGAGGCAAACCATATACAGACAGCGAATACATAAAACAATGTTTTATAAGTGCATCTGAAGAGTTATTCAGGGATTTTAAGAACAAAGAAGAAATTTAAAAAAAATAAAGAGTTGCCATTGTCTGCTAAAACAGTGAAGGATAGAACAGCCAAAATGTCTTCCAATATAAACAACCAACAAGTTGATGATCTTAAAGTGGTTTCAGCTTTATCAATAGCAGTTGACGAGTCTTGTGACTTAAATGATACAGCTCAAGGGGCCGGAGAGATAGCACAGCGGTAAGGCATTTGCCTTGCATTCAAAAGGTCGCTGGTTCGAATCCTGGCATCCCATATGGTCACCGGGGCTCCCGGGGGTGATTTCTGAGTGTAGAGCCAGGAATATCCCCTGTGCATTGCCGGGTGTGACCCAAAAACCAAAAGAAAAAAAAAAACCGTGGCTCTAAAAATAATTTTCAATCGTGGTTTTGGCAAGATCTGGCTCAGTTGAAAAAAAAAAGGTTGCCGACCACTGTTCTAATCAATGACTGCTAGCACAACACAAAGAAAACATCACACTATAGGCACAACAATGGAGGCCAAAACCATGCATAGAAAATGAAGATGGCAGCTCTCATGCCCCAAAAAGTGCCAACTATGTATTTAGCCGCTCAGATAAAGAGCTTAAAGAAACATGCAAGATGTTCATAGAACTCAAAGAAAGCATAGATTGAGCTGAATGTACCAGAAATAAGAATCAAGAGGATATGAAAATATAAATTAGAAAACTCCAAACCGAAATAATAGGACTTAAAAAACATAGTAGGAGAAATGAAAACCTCACTGGAAAGCCTATCCAATAGAGTAACAGCAGCTGAGAACCAAATCAGTGAGCTGGAAGATGAGATGCATAACTCCATACAACAAAAGAGAATGGAAAATAGCCTTTAAAAATGATAAGACAATGGAAAAAAATCCTCAAAGAATGTGAACAGATGAAAATAGAAGTCTCTGATAAACTCAACAGAAATAACATAAGAATCTTTAGAGTCCCAGAGACCTAAGAAGAAAATACCCAGGAAAAATCAACAGTCAAGGACAACATTACAGAGAAACTCCCAGAACTAAAAACTTCATGCAACCAAATTCTGCAACCTTGAAGAGTACCAGCTAAAAGAAATGTGAAAAAAAAGCACCTTGAAACACATGCTAGTCACAATGATGAATCCCACAGATACAGACAGAATACTGAAAGCACAAATTCAAAAAGGGAAATTACATTCAAAGGAGTGTCCTTAAGATTTACAGCAGACCTGTCACAAGAAACTCTCAAGGTCAGAAGACAGTGCTGGGATATAGTGAAAAAAAATTCATGTGTATATATACCGCAGTTTCTTTAGCCACTCATCTGCTATTGGGCATCTTGGTTGTTTCCAGTTTCTGGCTATTGTAGCTCCTAGGATAAATCCCTAGGAGTGGTATGGCTGGATCATATGAGAGTTTAATTTTCAGTTTTTTGAGAAATCTCCATATTTTTTTCCATAAGGACTGGACTAGACAGCATTCCCACCAGCAGTGAATGAGAGTTCCCTTCTCCCCACATCCCCACCAGTATTGGTTGTTCTTGTTCTTTGTGAAGTGTGCCAGTCTCTGTGGCATGAGATAGTACCTCATTGTTGTTTTGATTTGCATCTCCCTGATGATTAGTGATGCAGAGAATTTTTTCATGTGTCTTAGCCATTTGTAGTTCTTCTTTGAGAAAGTGTGTGTTCATTTCTTTCTCCCCATTTTTGAATGGGGTTAGTTTATTTTACTTATTAAGTTCTGTCAGTACCTTGTGTATCTTAGATATTAGCCCCTTATCTGATAAGTATTGGGTGAATAGTTTCTCCCATTCTTTGGGTGGCCTTTGTATTCTAGTCACTATTTACTTTGAGGAGCAGAATCTTCTCAGCTTAATACAGTCAGATTTGTTTTTCTCTGCTTCCAATTGTTTGAAGAATGATATTTCCTCCTTGAAGATGCCTTTAGTCTCCATATCATGGAGTGTTTTACCTACATGTTTTTCTAAATACCTTATGGTTTCAGGTCTGATATCCAATTCTTTAATTCATTTGGATTTAACATTTGTGCATGGTGTTAGATGAAGTCAAAGTTCACATTTTTGCATGTGGCTGGCCAGTTGTCCCAACACCACTTGTTGAAGAGTCTTTCCTCACTCCATTTTGAATTTCTTGCCCCTTTATCAAATATTAATTGATTACATGTCTGGGTAGCATTCTCTGAATACTCAATTTTATTCTATTGATCTAAGGATCTGTCTTTATTCCAATACCATGCTGTTTTATTGACGTTTGCTTTGTAGTACAATTTAAAGTTAAGAAAAGTGATGCTTCCCATATTCTTTTTCCTAACGGTTGCTCTAGCTATGAGTATTTATTGTTCCAAATGAATTTCAGGAGTGTTTGATCAAATATTTTGAAGAATGTCATAGGTATCCTTAGAGTAGTGCATTAAATCTGTAGAGTTGGGGAGGGGGGAATATTGCCATTTTAATGATGTTAAATCTCCCAATCCACGGACAGGGTATATATGGTGACTATAGTTTAAAAAATACTGTTACATATTTGAACATTTCCTAGAGAGTTAATCTTAAAACTTATCATTGCAAGGGAAAATGGTGTAACTATAAGGATGAATATTAATTAAACTTATTATGGTGATTATTTTACAGTGTATACAAATATTGAATCATTATACTGTGCACCTGAAATGAATATGTTCTGTGTCAATTAGGCCTTGATTTAAAAAAAATAGAAAGAGTGGGACCAGAGTAATAGTATAGTGGGTAGAATACATGTTTTGTGACTGACTGAGGTTCAATCCCTGGTATCTCTCATGTGGCCTCCTGAGCACCATCAGGAGAAAATCTTTAATGCAGAGCCAAAAGTAACCTCTGAATATTACTGATTCTGACCCAAATTAAATAAAAATTAAATTAAATAAGCAAAAATATTAATGAAAGAAATTTGTAGCCTCTCCTTTCATACAGATTAGTGTGTGATAAATAAGAATAAGTGGAGAGAGACAAAGAATACTTCATTGGAATGTGTCACTTTGTGTGAGGGAGAAATTTATAAGTTGCTGTGAAGCAGAGAAGAGGTACTAGATAAGTCAACCTAGACTATTTCTGCTGTAGTAACAAGCTATCCCCATATTTCAATGAGTTACAGCCATAAATGTTTAGTTCTCATTGTCATTGGTGTCCACTATGGGCAACTGTGATCTCTTTCAGTTGTTATTCTTTCTAGGATTCAGAATGCAGGCTCAATGTCTCAAGAAGTCTAACATCAAAGAGAAGAACCACATGCAAAGAATCATGCAATAGCTCTTAAAGTTTCCAATCCAAGTGACATTCATACTATCACATTTCACTGGACAAAGCCATTCACGGGCCCTGAAAAAATCGAATTGAAAGGAAAATCCTTTGCCAAGGATGAGTCCAACAAGGAAATACACCAAAGTAAGATGCAGCAAATATTTTAAGTAATAAAATTCATGCTGTTCAAAAGAATGATATAAAATACAAAATTATAAACATTTTCTATGCTTTGAAAGAAAAACTTGAATGCATATGCTCAACAAAACACAAGTACACCAATGTTTATGTCAGCAACATTCATGATAGACAAAAACTGGAAACAAAAAAATGCCTATCAAAAACAGTATGAATGAAAATGATGGCATGCTCACATAATTCATCAGGCAATGGAATAACACACAGGAAAGAAAAAAAGAATAAACTACTGTTAACTGCCACAGAATAGATAAGAGCAAGGAGTCAAAAACAAAGTGAGCACAGCATGATTTCATTACTGTGAAGCTTGAGAAAGGTGAACATTGATCTATGGTGACAGAGATCAGAATAGCAGTTACTTTGAACAAGAATCTATTAAAAGAAACATGAGGGAGTATTGGAATGCTGGACAAGTTTTATATATTTACTTGAGTGGCTATGTTCTTAAAACAAACCACTTAAGCATATATAAGTTATCTTACTTTTAAAAGGAGGAAAGAAAACATTTCTAACATATATCTCAGACCCGGAGAAGTGAGCAGGCAGATGAAGTACAGAAAACTCACACTTTAAAAATGAGCAAAAGTCATCCAAGTATATGATAGAAATACATCCCAGATGAGCAGGTTCATCTCTGTGAATCTGAGGAACCAGAAAAATCACAGCACAATTAGTTGCTAAATCATTTTCTGAAAGGTTAACACATTCTCTACTAAGCTGTTAATGAAAAAGGACAGACAAGGAGGGATATAGTTTTAAAAATTGGGGCTGGGGATGTGGTTTAGTGGTACAGCTTCTACCTTGCTGAATGAGTCTTGAGTTGCATCTCAGAAACTGCTTTACATTGCTGACTATGATCCCAGAAGCACTAATAAAATCCTCAGCTACACAAGTAGCTCTTAATATCATAGCTAAGCTTGTGAGCATGACAACCAACAACAATTCCTTAAAGAACTACAAATGGCCAAAAGACACATGAAAAAATGCTCCATATCACTAATCATCAGGGAGATGCAAATCAAAACAATGAGGTACCATCTCACGCCACAGATATTGGCATACATCACAAAGAACAAGAACAACCAGTGCTGGTGGAGATAAGAAACTCTCATTCACTGCTGATGGAAATGCCATCTAGCCCAGCATTTATGGAAAACAATATGGAGATGCCTCAAAAAACTGGAAATTGAACTCCCATATGATCCAGTTATACCACTCCTAGGGATATACCCTAGGGACACAATACAAAAATGCCTTCTGCACATCTATATTCATTGCAGTGCTATTTACAAAATAGCCAGACTCTGGAAATAACCAAGATGCACAACAACAAATGAGTAACTAAAGAAACTGTGGAACATATACAAAATGGAATACTATGCAGTTCTCAGGAAAAAATATGTCATGAAGCTTTCCTATATATGGATGGACAAGAAAACTATCATGCTGAGAGAAATAAATTAGAGGGAGAGAGATAGACACAGAATAGTCTCACTCATCTATGAAATTTAAGAAAAATAAAAGGCATTCTTGTAATAGCACCCAGAGACAATGGAGATGAGGACTGGAAGGACCAGCCCACGATATGAAGATTACCACAAAGAGTGGTGAGTGCAGTTAGAAAAATAACTATACTAACAACTATCATGATAATATTAGTGAGTAAGAGAAGTAGTATGTCTGTCTGGAATACAGGCAGAGGGGTGGGGAGGAGAAAAATGGGGGCATTAGCAGTAGGAAGTTTGCACTGGTGAAGGGAGTATTCTTTTATTATAACTGAAATCCAACTACAAACATGTTTGTAATCATGGTGCTTAAATAAAGATATTATTAAAAAACTAAACTATAGTCACCATTTTTCATGGGTTTCAGACCAACTATAAATGAATCAGGGCCAATCCCACCACCAGTGTCGACCAACCTCTACCAATGTTGCCCAAGTGTATCTATATACTCCTCTATACCCCCTAACCTGCCAATATAACAGGACCATTTTAAGTTTATATTGTTAATTTTTTAATCTCTTTGTTCCATTATTGTTGTCTTTGGTTTGAATATTTAGTTCTGTCATTTTTAACACCACCAATGCACCTGAGCCACTTGGCTCCTGAGCCCTAACCTTTCATATTTGTCTTTCTCCTTGAATCAGTTTATTTCCTTCTCTTGGTGCCAAGGGTGTTCAAGACAACTCCCAATTAATCCACTGCATTTCTTCAGGAAGTTATTCTAAATACAAGTGTTATTATTCTGTATTTATCCCTCTCTTTTGTTACTATTTAACACAATATCTTCCAGTTCCATCCATATTTTTTTAGCATTTTATAGGCTAAAGCATTTTATCATTTACTATTTTAGTACAATGAATTACATTTTGTATGTGTGTGCTAAACTAGTAGCTTTCAATCATAGATGATCTTGCCTTCTGGAAAACATGTGTCATATCAGAAGATTTTTGATTGTCACAACTGGGAGAGGCAGCTCCCTCTAAGAAAGAATTATCTTAGAACATGTGTCGATAGTACCAAATTTGTAAATTTTGATCTATATTACTGTTAACACTGAGATATGGACTTGAAGGTGAGGATTAAAATATAAACTTTTGGGGCCGGAGAGATAGCATGGAGGTAAGGCATTTGCCTTTCATGCAGGAGGTCATCAGTTCGAATCCCGGCGTCCCATATGGTCCCCTGTGCCTGCCAGGAGCAATTTCTGAGCGTGAAGCCAGGAATAACCCCTGAGCACTGCCGGGTGTGACCCAAAAACCAAAAAAAATAAAATAAAATAAAATAAAATAAAATATAAACTTTTACTTTTGATTTTGTTTTTTATTTTTATCTTTATTTAAACACAGTGATTACAAATATGATTGTAGTTGTATGATTTCAGTCATGTAAAGAGCACCCCCCTTCACCAGTGCAACATTCCCACCAACAATGTCCCAAATCTCCCCCCTCTCCACCCCACCCCCGCCTGTACTTAAGACAGGCTTTCTACTTCCCTCATTCATTCACATTGCTAGAATAGTTCTCAATGTAGTTATTTCTCTAATTGCACTCATCACTCTTTGTGATTAGCTTCATATCGTGAGCTGGACCTTCTAGCCCTCCTCTCTTTGTCTCTGAGAATTATTACAAAAATGTCTTTCATATTTCTTAAAACTATAGATGAATGAGACTATTCTGCATTTATCTCTCTACCTCTAACTTATTTCACTCAGCATAATATATTTCATGTACATCCATGTATAGAAAAATTGTAAGACTTCATCTCTCCTGACAGCTGCATAATATTCCATTGTGTATATGTACCACAGTTTCTTTAGCCATTCATATATTGAAGGGCATCTTGGTTGTTTCCAGAGTTTGGCTACAGTAAACAGTGCTGCAATGAATATAGGTGTAAGGAAGGGATTTTTGTGTTGTATTTTTGTGTTCCTTTGGTATATCCCTAGGAGTGGTATAGCTGGACCGTATGGGAGCTCAATTTCTAGATTTTTGAGGAATCTCCATATCACTTTTCATAAAGGTTGTACTAGAAGGTATTCCCACCAGCAGTTAAAATAAAGTTCCATTCTCTCCTCATCCCCGCCCGTACTGCTTGTTTTTCTTCTTTGTGATGTGTGCCAATCTCTGTGGCGCGACATAGTACCTCACAGTTGTTTTGATTTGCATCTCCCTGATGATTAGTGATGTGGAGCATCTTCTCATGTGCCTTTTGGCCATTTGTATTTCTTTTCTTACAAAGTGTCTATTCATTTCTTCTCCCCGTTTTTTGATAGGGTTAGATGTTTTTCTTATAAAGTTCTGTCAGTACCTTGTATATTTTGGATATTAGTCCTTTATCTGATGGGTATTGGGTGAATAATTTCTTCCACTCAGTGGGTGGCTCTTGTGTCCTGGGCACTATCTCCTTTGAGGTACAGAAGCTTCTCAGCTTAATATATTCCCATCTGTTTATCTGCTTCACTTGTTTGGAGAGTGCTGTTTCCTCCTTAAAATGTCTTTATTCTCAATGTCATGGAGTGTTTTACCTACATGTTGTCCTATATACCTTATAGTTTCAAATCTAATATCAAGTTCTTTAATCCATTTGTATTTTACCTTCATACATGGTGTTAGCTGGGGGTCTGAGTTAGCTTTTATGCAAGTGGCTAACCAGTTGTGCCAACACCACTTGTTGAAGAGGCTTTCCTTGCTTCATTTAGTATTTCTTGCTCCTTGATCAAAAACTAGGTGGTTGTATGTCTGGGGAACATTCTCTGAGTACTCAATCCTATTCCACTAATCTGAGGGTCTATCTTTATTCCAATGCCATACTGTTTGATAACTATTGATTTGTAATACAGCTAAAATTGGGGAAAGTAATGTCTCTCATATTTCTTTTCCCAAAGATTGCTTTAGTTATTCGTGGGTGTTTATTGTTCCAAATCACTTTCAGAAGTGTTTGATCCACTTCTTTGAAGAGTGTCATGGGTATCTTTAGAGGAATCGCCTTAAATCTGTACAATGATTTGGGGAGTATTGCCATTTTAATTATGTTAATCCTGCCAATCCATAAGCAGGGTATGTGTTTTCATTTCCACGTGTCCTCTCTTATTTCTCGGAGCAGTGTTTTTATAGTTTTCTTTGTATAGGTCCTTCACAACTTTAGTCAGGTTGATTCCAAGATATATGGGTTTGTGTGGCACTAATGTGAATGGGGTTGTTTTCTTAATGTCCATTTCTTCCCTATCATTATTGGTTTATAAAAGGGCCATTGATTTTTGTGTGTTAATTTTGTAGCTTGTCACACTGCTATATGACTTTATTGTTTCTAGAAGTTTTTTGGTACATCATTAGGGTTTTCTAAGTAGAGTACCATGACACCTGCAAACAGTGAGAGCTTGACTTCTTCCTTTCCTATCTGGATTCTCTTGATATCTTTTTCTTGCCTGATCGATATAGCAAGTACTTCCAATACTATGTTAAAGAGGAGTGGTGAGAGAGGACAGCCTTGTCTTGTACCAGAATTCAAAGGAAAGGCTTTTAGTTCTTCTTCATTGAGGATAATATTTGTCATTTGCTTGTGATAGATGGGCTTAACTATATTGAAAAAGGATCCTTTTATTCCCATCTTGCTGAGAGTTTTTATCAAGAATGATGTTGGACCTTATCAAATGCTTTCTTTGCATCTTTTGATATGACCATGTGATTTTTATTTTTCTTGTAGTTGATGTTGTGTATTATGTTGATAGATTTATGAATGTTCAACCATCCTTGAATTTCCGGGATGAAATTTACTTGATCATAGTGAATGATCTTCTTGATGAGACATTGGATCCTGTTTACCAGGATTTTGTTGAGGATCTTTGCATCTGTGTTCATCAGGAATATTGGTCTGTAATTTTCTTTTCTGGCAGCATCTCTATCTGATTTTGGTAGCAAGTGATGTTGGCTTCATAAAAGCTATTTGGAAGTGTTCCTGTTTATTTCAATTTCATGGAAGAGTCTGGCCAGGATTGGTAGTAGTTCCTCTTGAAAGGTTTGAAAGAATTTATTTGTGAATCCATCTGGGCCTGAGCTTTTGTTTTTGGGCAAATTTTTTATTACAGTTTTAATTTTATCAATAGTGATGGGGGTGTTTAGATATGCTACATCCTCTTTATTCAACCCTGGAAGGTTATAAGAGTTCAAGAATTTATCCATTTCTTCCAGGTCCTCATGTTTATTGTCATAGAGTTTCTCAAAATAGTCTCTGAACACCCTTTGAATCTCCACAGTATCTGTAGTGATCTCTCCCTTTTCATTTCTAATACAGGTTATCAAGTTTCTCTCCCTCTCTTTCTTTGTGAGTTTTGCCAATGGTCTATCAATCTTGTTTATTTTTTCAAAGAACCAAATTCTGCTTTCATTAATCTTTTGGATTGTTTTTCGGGTTTCCACTTCATTGATTTCTGCTCTGAGCTTTGTTATTTCCTTCTGTCTCTCTATTTTTGGTTCCTTTGGTTGATCATGTTCCAATTATATAAGCTACGTCATTAAGCTATTCATGTATGCTCCTTCTTCCTTCCTGATGTGTGCTTGCAAAGCTATAAATTTTCCTCTTGGTACCACTTTTGCTGTGTCACATAGGTTCTGTTTTCATTGTCATTTGTTTCCAGAAAATTTTTGATTTTCTTTTTGGTTTTATCTCAGACCCACTGGTTGTTCAGTAGCAGGCTGTTTAATTTCCAGCTGTTAAAGTTTTTCTTGTGTGTCCCTTGGTAGTTCACATGTAACTTCAGAGCCTTGTGGTCATCAAAGGTAGCCTGCAAAATTTCTATCCTCTGATTTTATGGAGGTATTTTATATAATATCTTTATTTAAACATCTTGATTACAAATATGATTGTAATTTAGGTTTCAGTCATGTAAAGAACATCCCCCTTCACCAGTGCAACATTCCCACCACCAATGTCCCAAATCTCCCTTCATCCCACCCCACCCCCACCTGTTCTCTCGACAGGCTTTCCAGTTCCCTCATTCATTCACATGTTTATGATAGTTCTCTGTGTAGTTATTTCTCTAACTGAACTCACCACTCTTTGTGATGAGCTTCATGAAGTGAGCTGGAAGTTCCAGCCCTCCTCTCTTTGTCTCAGAAGATTGTTGCAAAAGTGAGTTTTATTTTTCTTAAAACCCATAGACGAGTGAGACTATTCTGCATCTATCTCTCTCTGACTTATTTCACTCAGCATGATAGATTCCATATACATCCATGTATAGGAAAATTTTATGACTTCATCTGTCCTGACGGCTGCATAATATTCCATTGTGTGTATGTACCACAGTTTCTTTAGCCATTCATCTGTTGAAGGGCATCTTGGTTGTTTCCAGAACCTGGCTATTGTGATTAGTGCTGCAATAACTATAGGTGTGAAGAAGGGATATTTGTATTGTATTCTTGTGTCCCTAGGGTATATCCCTAAGAGTGGTATAGCTGGGTCAAATGGGAGCTCAATTTCCAGTTTTTGGAGGAATCTCCATATCGCTTTTTGTGGAGGTATGTTTTATGTGCCAGCATGTAGTCTATCCTGGAGAATGACCCATGTACGTTGGAAAAGAATGTGTTTCCAGGTTTCTGAGGATGGAGTGTCCTATATATATCTACTAGGCCTCTTTCTTCCATTTCTCTGTTCAGGTCTAGTATATTTTTGTTGGGTTTCAGTCTGGTTGACCTATCAAGTGTTGACAGGCCCGTGTTGAGGTTTCCCAGAATTATTTTGTTATTATTGATATCCTTTTTCAGATTTGTCAACTGTATTCAATTGTATTAAATATTTTGCCAGTCCCTCATTGGTACATGTATGTTTAGGAGAGTGATTTCTTCCTGCTGTACATATCCCTTGATTAGTAAAAAAAAATGTCCATCTTTGTCTCTTACAACTTTTCTGGGTATAAAGTTTGTGTCATCTGATATTAGTATGGCCATTCCACGTTTCTTACGGATGTTGTTTGCTTGGATGATTTTCCTCCAGCCTTTGATTTTGAGTCTATGTTTATTCTGACTATTCAGGTGTGTTTCTTGTAGGCAGCAGAATGTTGGGTTCAGTTTTTTTGATCCAATTCGTCACTCTCTGTCTCTTAAAGGGTGCATTTAGTCCATTGGCATTGAGAGAGATAATTGTCATGGGATTTAGTGCCATATTTGTGTAGAAGTTTGGTGTGTTTGTTGGTCTGTCTTGTCTTCAATTAGATCTTTCAGTTTTTCTTTTAAGGCTTGTTTTGAGTCTGTAAAGTTTCTTAGCTGTTGTTTATCTGTGAAGCCATGTATACTTCCTTCAAACCTGAAAGTGAGTTTTGCTGGGTGCAGTATTCTTGGCAAAGCATTTATTTCATTGAGTTTTGTCACTACATCCCACCACTGCCTTCTGGCCTCGAGTGTTTCTTGTGACAGGTCTGCTGTAAATTTCAAGGATGCTCCCTTGAATGTAATTTCCCTCTTTGATCTTGCTTCCTTCTGTATTCTGTCTCTATCTGTGGGATTCATCATTGTGACTAGGATTGTCCTGGGGTGTTTTTTCTGGGGTCTCTTTTAGCTGGTACTCTTCAGGCATGCAGGATTTGGTCACATGTATTCTTTAGTTTTGGTAATTTCTCTGTAATGATGTTCTTGACTGTTGATTCTTCCTGGAGATTTTCTTCCTGGGTCTCTGTGACTCCAATGATTCTTAAGTTGTTTCTGTTGAACTTATCAAAGACTTCTATTTTCATATTCTTTGAGTTCATATTCTTTGAGTAATTTTTCCATTGTCTGATCATTTGCTTTAAGGCTTTTTTACAATCTCTTCTGCTGTATGGAGTTGTTATGCATCTCATCTTCCAGATCACTAATTCTATCCTCAGCTGCTGTTACCCTGTTTAAGAGTTTATTCATTGAGTTTTTAATTCATCTACTGAGTTTTTCAGACCTGCTATTTGACCTGATATTTCAGTTTGGAGTTTTCTGATTTATATCTTCATATTCTCTTGATTCTTTTTTTTTAATTGGGAATTAAACATCTTTTTTTTAATAATTTTTTTATTTTGAATTATGAGAACAAAAGATGCAAAGAAGGAGGATAAGGTAAAGTTACAGTGGAAGGACAATCACCCATAACATAATTATCAGAAGAAGTCCCCTTGCTGATATCTTAACTTTGAACTTTCACCAAAGAAAGTCAAGATAAATAAAACAGAATCCATGTGCAATTACTTTGTCCCTCAAGTTCCCAGATTGTAGCACATTATAATATTTCTTAACAGCACACAAGGCAATATAAAGCCTTGTAACTCCTTAAACATTAGAGGCATAGTATTTTTTACATTTCCATGTACATGCATATTAGCTTAAGTTAACCTCAAATTTTAAGTGGGTGCGTTTTAAGGATTAGAGTCAAAGGAGCACAGTAAAAACGGTGTTAGAGTGTTAGAGTATTGTTGTTTGCATAGGCCCACCAAAATATGAGAGGCATGGAAAGGAATAACCTTGGCCTAAATACAAAGAGATCCTACCCCTGAAGTTTCCTGGCATAAGACCAGCTCTAGGCCTCAGGCAAGTTATCGTTCGATCCAAGACATTGTCCGTAGTGCCAACACACTTATCACACAGTCTCTGTTGTTGGTCTCATGTTTCTGTATTAAAGATTCTGGAATCTGCATGTCCTACATTGAAGTCATGATGTGGAGTGCCTTCTCGTTTCACCTCACCATGAAAGCAATGCAGGAAGCCCTGTCCTGTAAGCAGGTTGTTGTTGTTAAGTCTTCTCAGTGTTAAGGGAAGTCTCTTTGGAGCAGGACGATGTCTGAGCAGTGGTAGGGTCTTCCGTGGTAGAGGATTGCTTCCAGGTGATGTTATAGACAAACCTCACCATTAAGGGGCAATACAGCAAGCCCTGTCCAGTAAGCAGGTCATTGTTCTTGTTGTCTTCTCAGTGTTAAGGGGTGTCTCTTTTGAGTAGATCGATGTCAGAGCAGCTGTAGGGTCATCCCTGGTACAGGAATGCCTCCGGGTGATGTTATATACAACCTTGGATGTTTTGTAAATGTCTTCTGTAGATCAAGGGGTAAATGGAGAA
Organism: Suncus etruscus; assembly: GCF_024139225.1. NCBI lineage: Eukaryota > Metazoa > Chordata > Mammalia > Eulipotyphla > Soricidae > Suncus > Suncus etruscus. Next base: position 22,708,126 of record NC_064856.1, on the reverse strand, counting down.
TGCCCATTCTTCTGAGGCCTGTGCCAGGTCTTTATGTCAATGTTCAGGGTGTAAGGTCTCATTGCACTACAAGATTTGTGTGTTCCTATTTCTATTAGATAAGAACTTATTGGTATGTATAGTATTTTCCCATGTTAGTGTGCCTACGCAAACAAGATATAAAGCCACGTGGTGCTATCAGATATATGGGGGCATAAGAACATTTCCAACAAGACCCATGACTTGGTTCAAACATAGGTATTAAACTGAGGGATTCTTACACACCAAATTCCATATTGAGCAGTTCACAAAGAGAAGATAAAAAACATGGGGGGGGATCATCACTGTATAAGAAAGTATTTAGCAAAAGTTATAGCCGTCAAAGAAAACACCCATAAAATGTTGAAAAGATATGTGTCCTTTTTATGCCTTTTAAAATAGTTGGGTGGGTGTTAACTCTAGGGCACCACTTTGGTCTGTGACTTAGGACTCACAGTACTTAAGTTAGAAAGGGTAAAAAAGGAGTAATGATGATAGGAGTTAAAGAAGTTAAAGAGAAATATGAACTTATGAAGGGGTATGCAAAAGGGCAGAGTACAAAATGGACATTCTGCATACATAAAAACATAATTCAATAATAGTGAGTACTATTAATGTTTCTTGTGAGAGTACTATTAATGTTTCTTGTGAGAGTACTATTAATGTTTCTTGTGAGAGTACTATTAATGTTTCTTGTGAGAGTACTATTAATGTTTCTTGTGCATAGCACGATAGCCCCCGCACGATTTTGAAAATGTAGACTGGACAGAGATTACCAGTGCCAGCCAAACCTCCTCCTGCTAGACTCCCGGCTCCCAGGAAGGAGAGATCCTTCAAGAAGCTGGGAGACCAGAAGTTCAGAGCCCCACCCAGACCCTCCCTAAGGAGCTGCATGGATAGTGGGCGAAGGCCTAGGGTACCTTCAAGCTCCACCAAGGGACCCAACTCACCGGCTTGCCCAGGCGTGTGGCCCGGGGAAGCCCTGGAGATCTGGAGCAAGGCGGCAGAGGGGTGCTGGGGTTACCCAAGTCCCGCACCCCCCCTAGGCCTGGCCAAGCAGGCCTCCGGCATGGCGTGGGCTTGCCAAACCTCCTCCTGCTAGACTCCTGGCTCCCAGGAAGGAGAGATCCTTCAAGAAGCTGGGAGACCAGAAGTTCAGAGCCCCACCCAGACCCTCCCTAAGGAGCTGCATGGATAGTGGGCAAAGGCCTAGGGTACCTTCAAGCTCCACCAAGGGACCCAACTCACCGGCTTGCCCAGGTGTGTGGCCCGGGGAAGCCCTGGAGATCTGGAGCAAGGTGGTAGAGGGGTGCTGGGGTTACCCAAGTCCTGCACCCCCACCAGGCCTGGTCAAGCAGGCCTCCGGCATGGCGGGGGCCTGCCAAACCTCCTCCTGCTAGACTCCCGGCTCCCAGGAAGGCTTCTCTTGATTCTTATTATTTTTCTGTTCTATACTTTCTTTGAGTTCTGTGAACATCCTCCATATTTCTTCTCTAAACTCCATTTCTGAAAGACTAACTAGGTGGTTGGCTGTTGTCAGGTCATTAGAATTGCCATCTTCAATGTCTATGCTGATGTTGGTCTGTGTAGTTTCCCCATTGTCATGCTTGTATTGTGGGTTTTTCTACGTTTTGTGGTGGTATTTATTGGCTAGGTGAAGTGTGCAGTCATGAAGCGGCGTGGCCGCTCTCCTCTGGTTTCACCCCTTGTGGAGGGAAGACTCACCTCAGGAGAAGCGAGCCCTCAGGGGGTGGATGCAAGAGAGAATCAAAGTTTTCAGCCTGAAGCAAGCAGATAGAAACCTCAAAATGTCTGTCATGCTTAAGAGGCCCAGCAGAGTCAGCTATATCCACAGTCTCTGGGCAGAAAAGACTCACCTCAGGAGAAGAGAGTCCTCAGGAGATAGATGCCAGAGAGAATCAAAGTTCCCAGTCTGAAGCAAGCAGAGGGAAGCTTCAAAATATCTGCCATGCTTTAGAGGCCCAGCAGAGTCAGTTGTATCCATAGTCTCCGGGCAGAAAAGACTCACCTCAGGAGAAGCGAGCCCTCAGGGGATAGATGCCAGAGAGAATCAAAGTTCCTCAAATCAAAGAAGCTCAATTTTGAGTTTATTTTGAACTCTCCAAACCATTTTCAATAGGGGTTGGACCATGAAGCATTTCCACCAGCAATGGAGGAAAGTTCTTTTCATCATAGCCCCTCCAACACAGACTGTTCTCAGTATTTTTGTTATGTGCCATCCTCACTGGTATAAGATAATATCTCCTTGTGGTCTTGATTTGGATTTTCCTAATGAGAGTGATGATGAGCATTATTTTCATGTGTCTGTTGGTCATCTATTGTTCTTCCTCAGAGAACTGTCTGAATGACTTCAAACAAGTTTTCTTTGGGGGTGAACTGATCTATTTACAGTAAAAGATAAGTTTAACAGGCATAATAGAAGTTGGAGACTGTTGCAGTTTTCTGAGGCACAGTTTCAAAATAGAGAGTCTGGTAAAATGTATAAGAGGTGTTTTAATCTTATTTCAGTGCTACTTACAAAGAAGTGAAGAGACCAGACTCAAGAGATACTGAGAACTCTTTATGAGAATACAATATATCTTTTGATGAACAGTCAAATAAACCAAGATTAATTCATTCAACATGCCAGGTCAAAGGTTACAGTTTGAAAGAAGTATAAATTATGAACCACTGGAGTCAATGGACAAGATCACAAAGGTCTTTCTGCTGTCTATTGACCACAGTAAAGATAAAGACTATTGAGTAATGTTACATTAGGAGGTACAGCTGGGTATTAATTTGCAATATTTTTGTTGAGAGAAAATTAATCTAAATATTAGCTTAGATCACTTCCCAGGTCCCAATATACTAAAAAAATCTATGAACAACTTGCAAAGTCTTTGACTCCTTTAAATCTTAATATACATCAGGTCTGTCTCTGATGATACTTGCCACTATATATCTACTGTCATCTGGCTCTCTGTTTAAATATGTTTATTTCTTAACAACATTTCTTAATTCCATATTTCAATGAACTTGTCAGGTTACATTTTAATTATTTGTTTCTGTGTTCAGAATCTACCTCCATAAGACTGTGAAGTCAGCCAAATGAAGGATCTGATCTATAATGATTTCCAAGAATGTGTCACATGACTAGGTAGTTTTACTGAATAAGCAGGCATTCAAATAGGAGAACTGCATTTATAAATTAAGAATCATGATTGCATAAGTAATTGTTTGTCATGAATATAGAAGTGCTGACCCACTGGGGATTTCAGATTCATCCACGGAGATGTCTTGCTTCAACTTCTATTTCTTCCAATTCATATTCTTTCCTTTCCCTTCTCAATTTACCACCTTCTTACTGGACATCTCCAAAGTAATATCTCTTGCTTGTTACTCTCCATATTATAATCTGTTTCCCAATGGGTGCAAACTGCAATCAAGAGGTCATATCCAAAGTAAAAATTAATTAGAGGAATCATTGTTTTAGTAGGCAACTGAGGCTCAACTCTTGGAGACCCTGTGAAGAGTCTAGGAATTTTCCTCCCAGGGAGTAAAGCTGGAGTTGTGTTCATTCATTATCTTAGAGTTGTATTTGTACATGCAAGCACCTCTGACCTACACATTTGAGTCATGTCTGAGCAGAGGCTCAAGAGCCTCTGGAGTAAAGGACACAGAGAACTTGGATTGGGCATAGACCAAAATGATATGGATCTGTTTGTCTGCACGTGCAGTTCTGAAACCAAGTAGAATGAATGGATAAAAACTAGAATGTCACAAGAACTTACTATTTTTATCTTTTCACTTTTGCTTTGGTAAGATGTTCCTGTCCAAAACAATTATTATTGTCCTTTGGAAGACTATGTAAAACTCAGCACACACTTGTGAACAGAAACTGGGAATATCTTTTTATAAGGGGAACATGAGATATTACCTGTTCTTTAATAGAAAATGTAGGATTTTAATATTCAACACCTCAGTGGGAAATACAAGTCTCAGTTTCTCTAACTGACAGTTCCTAATGATAGCAATAAACCAAGGTGCCCCCATTGGCCAAACAGATGTTCTGAGTTGACAGAGTGGGACCATATATTGCCCCAGTTGCGCCTGCTTCTGTACTTTATAATTGCTCAATACTGTTTAAAAGGCCTGAGCTATGGTGTTCATGTGCTTTATTGCCAAAGAAATAGATGTACAGACAAGGATAAGATACTGATAATGTGCAGATGAGGTAAATAGGGGTCCTAACTGCTTTACTTTAAAGTAAGTTCAGAATGAATTGGCATGGAAGGAGGTAGTTTGGGGTGGAGGGAGGAGATAGAGAAAGAAGTAATTAAAGTTAATTACCTTGGTTACTATGACAGCAACCCAGAACAAGCAAAGTTAGACACACATTCAAGGTGAATCTCAAGCAGAGCTATGTGCTTTCCTTCACCAAGAAGCTGGGAACAGTTATTTAACAAGATTAAATTCCATTATTAGCCCACATTATTCCACTTTACTCTTTGCTTAATTCAGGATTATAATAGCACAGGTATTATCAAAACCCTAAGATCTCTTGTCTAGATTTGCATTGGCTATTCTTTCAGGATGGCAAATCAGGTGGTATCTTACATGTGGTCTCCCAGAAGCTGTAACTAGAATAAAGGATTTAAGTGCAAGTAAAAGTATTGGAGGGAGGGATTTCACAAATTACCAGTATGTATAGGATGCAAAGCAGAAAAGATATCTACAAAAGGCTATTCTGGAAGCAAGTTTCCATTAAAGACAACTAGAGCAGTCTCATAGAGGACTCTGAATAATTTAGAGCATATGCTTTAGAATTATCCTGGTTAAGTCATGAGGGTGAACTGAGGTATTGGTATTTACCAATTTTCAATCTCGGTTGAAAGCTAATCCTTGAATAAATTAATTCCCTGGCACTTCTATGGTTGCATTAGCCAACAAAATGGAAACCAGTGTGATATGCATCACTTTCAAAAACATGAAATTCTATTGTTCTTTATTTGTCATCGGGTTTTCCAATTTGGCATGGTGGGAGGAAATTCTGGGCAACCTTGGACACCATCAGTTGAAGAGGGAATAACCCCAACAGGAAAGAAAGAAAGCCTGGCAAAGAATTCCCTATCCCAACAACTGCCCTATCTGAAATTTTGTGAATGTTTTTGTAAAAGTGAAATAAGATTAATATCTGTTCTTTTTTTTTTTTTTTTTTTTTTGGTTTTTGGGCCACACCCGGCGGTGCTCAGGGGTTACTCCTAGCTGTCTGCTCAGAAATAGCTCCCGGCAGGCACAAGGGACCATATGGGACACCGGGATTTGAACCAACCACCTTAGGTCCTGGATCGGCTGCTTGCAAGGCAAACGCCACTGTGCTATCTCTCCGGGCCCATATCTGTTCTTTTAAATTTTACCATATATGCAAACATCTCACTCTTGTTTTAACTCAAATCTCATTGATAACTAGTGAGATTAAACATTGATTCATGCATATTTCAAGTCTTTTCCATTTTGAGGGTAGAAAAGAGTCACCGTATCAATGAAATCAAATCCCCTGCTCTTGCCAGAATAAAAATGTTTTCATCCCCAACACACATAGTCACACCATGACATTTCTTTTCCCTGAGATTCCCAGAGGTTAATCTCCAGCACAGGGTGGTCCTGAGCACTGCTAAGAGCAACCCTGGAACAAGGCTCAGCTGCATCCTGAGATGCAGTGTGGCAAAGGGAAAGGAACCTTTTGGGGGGAGGAAAACTTTGAAGACACCCAGAAACAAAGCAATGGCTGGAGGAGGTGGAGGGACAGGGTGGAGGAGGAGCCACTGTGGAAAGTGGAAGCTCAGTCTGAGGGTCTGTTCTGTTCTGGGGAACACTAGGGCTGGCAGGATCAGGATGCTCTGTTGACTCTGTTGACCACAGAAGATTTCAAACTACCCTAAATTCCACAAAATGTGGAGTTACCCATAGAATTATTGTCTATTATTCTCCAGGCTTGAGTTTTTCTCAGCACCCAGAAATTCTTACACCCATGCCAGTCTCTTTGCTCCCTTGACCTTATATCCAGCCTCTAGTCTCTTTCTAGGCCTTGATCTGTAGTATATCTCCAGAGCAGTGTTTATTGCTCACAAGAATAAAGGGTTGTTTTGTGAGTGTCCCAAGGTTCCCTGAGAAGTAAAGAGGAAGTCCAGGTAACTCCTCTCTCCTTCCAAGACTGAGGATGTGAATATCCCAGTATTCTACTCAGAATATACCCAGAAACAAAATCTTCAAAAATAGAATTCAGAGAACCCTCATGGAGACTAAAAGTACCTTAATCAGTCAACGTCCCTATAAGAAATAAATTCACCCTGGATGGTAAATGAAGAATCCTTCAGAAATTCTGAAAGTGTCCTGGACTTCCTGCCAATGCCTAAATCAGAACCACTCAGAGAGCTCACTTCCCTAATAGTGAAAATGTTGTACTTTCCAAAAATTTATGTTTCCAGGGGATGTTTCTCATGGAAGTTGCTGAAGCTAGTCTGGAGACTAAATTTTAAGAACTAATTTACATAGTTAATAATTGAAAACCATTCTGAGACCTGAGCACAGAACAAGAAGTAAGCCCTAATTCTAGCTAGTGTGGCTAGATGAAAGGTCAGTGTGGGCCAATCCTTCACCA